>NC_141551.1:6962500-7005000 GCF_021556685.1 Rattus norvegicus | reverse complement strand
CAGTTTTTAGAGGTCCCACTTGTCGATTCTTGATCTTAGAACAAAAGCCATTGATGTTTTGTTCAGGAACTTTTCCCTGTGCCCATGTGATTGAGACTCTTCCCCAATTTTCCCTCTATTAGTTTGAGTGTATCTGGTTTGATGTGGAGGTCCTTGATCCACTTGGACATAAGCTTTGTACTAGGAGATAAGAATGGGTCAATTTGTGTTCTTCTACATGCTGAACTCTAGTTAAACCAGCACCATTTGTTGAAAATGTGATCTTTTTTCCACTGGATGGTTTTAGCTACTTTGTCAAAGATCAAGTGACCATATGTGTATGGGTTCATTTCTGGGTCTTCAGTTCTGTTCCATTGATCTACCTGCTTGTCTCAGTACCAATACCATACAGTTTTTATCACTATTGCTCTGTAATATTGCTTGAGGTCAGGGATGGTGATTCTCCCAGAAGTTCTTTTATTGTTGAGAATAATTTTTGCATTCCTGGGTTTTTTGTTATTCCAAATGAATTTGCAAATTGCTCTTTCTAACTCTATGAAGATTTGAGTTGGAATTTTGATGGGGATTGCATTGAATCTGTAAATTGCTTTTGGCATTGTGGCCATTTTTACAATATTAATCCTGCCAATCCACGAGCATGGGAACTCTTTCTATCTTCTGAGATCTTCTTTAGTTCCTTTCTTCAGAAACTTGAAATTCTTGTCATACAGATCTTTCCCTTGCTTGGTAAGAGTCATTCCAAGGTATTTTATGTTATTGGGGATTATTGTGAAGGGTATCATTTCCTTAATTTCTTTCTCAGCCTGTTTATCCTTAGAGTAGAGGAAGGCTACTTATTTGAGTTGATTTTATACTCAGTCAGTCTCTTTGCTGAAGTTGTTTGCCAGGTTTAGTAGTTCTCTGGTGGAACTTTAAGGATCGCTTAAGTATACTATCATATCTTCTGCAAATAGTGATATTTTGACTTCTTCCTTTCCAATTTGTATCCTTCTGACCTCCTTTAATTGTCTGATCGCTCTGGCTAGAACTTTGAGTACTGTATTGAATAAGTAGGGAGAGAGTGGGCAGCCTTTTCTAGTCCTTGATTTTAGTGGGATTGCTTCAAGTTTCTCTCCATTTAGTTTGATGTGGACTACTGGTTTGCTGTATATTGATTTTACTATGTTTAGGTAAGGGCCTTGAATTCCGTATCTTTCCAGGACTTTTAACATGAAGGGGTGTTGAATTTTGTTAAGTGCTTTCTCAGCATCTAATGATATGATCATGTGATTTTTTTCCTTTGAGTTTGTGGATTATGTTAATGGATTTCCATATATTAAAACATCCGTGCATCCCTGGGATGAAGCCTACTTGATTTATGATGGGTGATCATTTATTTGGATTCAGTTTGCAAGATTTTTGTTGAGTATTTTTGTGTTGATATTCCTAAGGGAAATTGGTCTGAAGTTCTCTTTCTTTGTTGGGTCATTGTGTGCTTTAGGTATAAGCATAATTGTGGCTTCATAGAAGGAATTTGATAGTGTTCCTTCTGTTTCTATTTTTGGAATAGTTTGCACAGTATTGGTATGAGGTCTTCTTTGAACATCTGACAGAATTCTGTACTAAACCCATCTGGTTCTGGACATTTTTTTGGTTGGGAGACTTTTAATAACTGCTTTTATTTCTTTAGGAGTTGTGGGACTGTTTAGATGGTTTATCTGATCCTGATTTAACTTTGATACCTAGTATCTGTCTAGAAAATTATTCATTTCATCCATATTTTCCAGTTTTCTTGAATATAGGCTTTTGTAGTAGGATCTGATGATTTTCTGAATTTCTTCACATTCTGTTGTTATGTCTCCCTTTTCATTTCTGATTTTGTTAATTTGTATACTTTATCTGTGCCTTCTGGATAATTATCATCTTTCTATTGCCACTCAAGTATTCTACAGTGTCAACTGCCTCTTTTGCAACAGCTCACCATCTCTGCCTTCTGTGTGCATCCATACATCTGTGCCCTCCCACTTATTCAGTTTTTAATGTTGGCTCTTAGTTATACTGAGGAATATTTAAGTAAGTAAAATGTTATTTTTATGGAAATAGGTTTAGAGTGGGCAAATTAATTTGTCAGTTTTATGTATAATTGGCAATTACTGACCATCGAATTTATCAAAATGTAAAATGTCATATTATATATTTTCTGGTTTTGACATAATCTTTGCATATAAAAGAGTTATATAAATGTGCTGTTCTTTACTTTATGTCTTATCCTTACTTTTTGCCATTAGTCAAAAAGGTGAACTATAAATATTAAACAAATATTAAACAGAGTTTTTGAGAATATAAGATTCCTATGATCATAGGGACAAAGTCTAGCTAAGGAAGAACTATAGTAAGTAAGTTGTAAACATGTTTTATTTGAATCACAAATGAGGTTTTGGGGGGGGTTGTTTTGTTTTGTTTTGTTTTTTGTTTTTTGTTTGTTGTTTGTTTGTTTTGGAATCCTAAAACAAATAGCAAAATGGAACCAACTGGCTCAGATAGTAACTGATCTATCCAAGTCCAATAAAGCTATTACCAGAATTAAAGTTTAGTTACAAATGGAGTTAACCCTTATGACAGGAAGAGAACAACCCTTAGCCAAAGATGTGTATGTTTTGGGCATAGCTAACTGCAGTGACATGGAACTGCTTTTTCTCAGGGGAAAAGAGAAACAAAGCAAAAACAAAAACAAAACGAAACAAAGAAGAAGAGAACAGAGACAAAGCACACAGTTCAGTCTCCGCTGCTCTGGATGAGGAGTCTAGCCCGCTATAAAGAATAACATCTTCCTACTCGTAGAGCGATGAATATTTAAAGAATCCATTCGGCCCTCTAGCTAGAGAAGTTAAATTTTTCCTCCAACATAAAATGTATTTATTTACATTTGTTTCATGAGTAAAAGAGCTTACCTCTTCAGAAAGGGACAGAAAAGTTTCCAGAGTCAGTTATGACATTCAAACGAGATATGTCTATCCTTCCCTTGCTCCGTCCCTCCATCCTTCTCTGTCTTGATAGATAGATAGATAGATAGATAGATAGATAGATAGATAGATAGATAGATAGATTAGTCTTTTTCTGTCTATCATTCTTTCCATTTCTTACCCTCCCCCTGCCCCCTTTGATTTTTTGGTTCTTGGACTCCCCAAGCTGACCTCAAACCCTCTGTGCAGTCCAGGTCCTCCTGCCTCCACCCTTCAGTGCTGAGTTGCAGTTATGTGCTACCATACCCTTTTTATGTGACACTGAGACTTCAACCTTAGGATCTTTTGTATGCCAGACAAGCACATTACAAATTGAGCTACATTTCCTCAATCATGGGGTCCCATTTTTGATAACTCGAATTCATTCATGCTACACAAAATTGCTAGATTTATAAAATATTTGCAGTTATTTACAGGGGATTTTGTCAAAGTCCAAAAAGAAAAATGCTCATGTCATATAATTTGTCTTTTCAAGTAAGGCTTGAATATCACGTGTCTGAGTTCCTCGTTGTCTCACTCTAAGGTGTTCATCCCTTTGCTGAGCACTCAGTTTATATGAACAGGTGTGCTGAAGCAATCAAACCGGTTAAAAGTATCAGTGTAGACCTGTACAGTATACACGTTTTACAGAGCATCGTATTGAAAGGATTAGTGGCAGGAAACAGAACAGACTTCAGTACGGAATTGGATCTCCCGAAGAAAAAGAAGTGGTGTGACTCATTGTGGTACCAAGACTTCTCAATAGTGTCTCCCCCTCTCCTTATCTTCTCATGTCCCTGTGCCTAGTGGCACAGAAGCTAAACCTTCAGCAGGTCCCAGCATGCAGTGCACTCCCAGAATGCAATGCTCTCCCGGCTTTCAGTGTACTCCATTCCCCGGCAAGCAGCCTGAACTGCTTTTCTCCCAGTCAGTTTGCTTTCTCCCATTATATTACTAGGAGGCTTCCTATCATCTCACAGAGTTCTTGAGCTGATCTGTCAAAGACAGAGTGACCCTCCCTCTGAGAAGGGAAGGTGTGGGAACTGAATAAGGAAAATGAGATTTCTATTCTTCTTTAAAAAAAAAAATACAATAGTTTCAGCGGAGAGAGGCAACTGACATTCCTAGAGTGTTATGTTCTCTGTCATACAGACTTAGGGAAGCTGAAGAGCGGCAGCCATTTTAGTTTTCCTCGAAGCATGTGTTTGTTTCATTAAGGTCTCAAGTGTTGTCACCTTTTCACATGTTATAAACAAACAAACAAACAAGCCAAGGAAAGTGGAAAGAAAAGAGGACAAACAGAATCCTGAAAAGAAGCTATTAAGCTCCATTCTCAGGAACCACCACCAGAAAGGCACTCCTCTGCAAAGACCTATGAGCTTTTTATATATATATATATATACTCAGTTCACAAATACTGTCCCAATATGTGTGATGGGTCAGAAAGTAACCAGACCTCCTCCTTCCCAAGACACAAATATGGAGTAAATTTCATTTACTTTGCATGAAGAAAAGAAACACATAGCAAAGAAGTCCACCAGGGCTGAGGATGTATCTCAGCTGCCAAGTTGTCTTCCTAGGATTTACAAGCCTCTACACAAACAAAATGTGGTGGCACACATTTTATATGGAAGGCAGGATGACCTTGAGCTACTCACCCTCCTATCTCTATCGTTCAAATGCTGAAATAGGGATGCCATTAATCTTTCCTAAAGAAGAGCCATAAATACTCTGGTAAATGCATCTTTGGACAGCATTAGTCAAGACCAACCAGAACAATGTGCTGGGCCCATGAGAAGGAGACCATTGTCTTCTAGCCTCCCATCTCAGCAGCTCTTCTTGTTCGAAGCTCGGATCTGTATGTATCTCAGCCACATGCAGGTCTACCTGCCAAACCAGAACTATTGATCTATCCAGGAGGTAGAGGTAAGAGGGTCAGAAATTCAAGGTCATTCTGTGCTCGTATCAAGTTTGAAGCCAGCCTGTTGAAATACCCTGTCTGAAAAAGAAAAATAAGGGATGCCATGCGTGTTTCCAATTATCCATGAAATGTAACTTTGTGTCGCAGTTAGGTTGGTTATTTGCCACCTTGTCTTCACTTCAGCTTAAAAGATTTGATTTGAAAGTTTATAGAAAGTGCATCTCTCTATAGTACCATCAATCATACCTTTTCAAAACAAATAAACCATAAAATCCTGTAGCTTAGCCAAAGATGCTGCTTAAAGTGGAGAGGTGTGCCCTGAGTCAGTAATCATTGTAGTGTGGGAATTACCTTAATGACGTGTTCCAAGAAGCATCCCTTATACACCGAGTTAATGTCTCCCAGGAGCATATCTTGCCTGAACAAAATTTAATTTTTCTAGTACTCTGAGGCATGGGTCTTCATTAAACCTGATTTATTTCTCACCCAGAAAACAAAAGCAACAACTTCTGATATCATTGTCTATCTATGAAAAACAGGGAAGGAACCTTTATCCATGAGTTCAAAGAACAAGGGAGATATTGTCCACAAATCAATTGGACTACATCCTGTGACAGACTGTGACAAATCATGGCAATTCTCAGACTACACACTTGAAGTTGTTCACCTAAATTTCTGCCATTTAAAGGACTTGTGGAAGGATGTGGAATGTCCCTTCTATGTAATTTTGCTGAATACCAGAGCCTTGTTCCCAGTGCATTGATTTTAGTGGGGAGCGTATGCATGAGTACCAATTATAGCTTTTGAATATAATAGCAGTGGCTGGGCCTGGTGCTACTCCTGTAATCTCATCTACTCTGGAGACAGAGAAGGAGAGCTATAAATTCATCAGCTGTCTGTTTGACTTAATGAGACCATGCCACAAAATAAAAGGTAACAAGATGGCTGTGTCTATTTCTCAGTATGAGGTGCTTGCCTAGTAGAAGAAGCTCCTGGAACCACAAAAACAGAGAAATAATTAGAGCATGGCA
The DNA here is from genome assembly GCF_021556685.1 of Rattus norvegicus. Classification (NCBI taxonomy): domain Eukaryota; kingdom Metazoa; phylum Chordata; class Mammalia; order Rodentia; family Muridae; genus Rattus; species Rattus norvegicus. The sequence goes on along the minus strand of NC_141551.1, from coordinate 6,999,067 downwards.
ATGCTTGCTCAGTCTGATAGAATATTCGAAACATCACATTATATTGGTTAACGGGCATTTCATAGAGTGAGCAACTCTCAATTACTAAAGCAATTTGAGTTCTCATCCCTTCAATCACATAATATTGAGTTGTGAAGTATGAACACATGTTTTACTCATCTTTTGTTCAGGAAGGTAAAGATATGGTAGTATGCCTCTTCCTTCATGATATCCTCATAACAGCTGTGTGAGATAAAAGGAAAATGCATTCCCATGGTCTGGCCAGTGGTCACAATAAACTAATAGCCTTGAAGTCTGTTAATGAGCAACTGTTAATGTTTGAAAGAAATCCATAACAGAAAAGGCCACCTGGATTAACTCACCAAAGGGATCTATACAATCATAAAAAGCCCAGGACGAATCATCAATGTGTATTGATTATAAAGGATCATATCTGGGATGAATTTGATTCTGGTAAACTCCCCTCAAAGGATCCATTCTTTGATCTCACATCTTTGTAGTCCGTAATCTCGGCTATTTGCAGATTCCCATCCTCACTTATCTCCTTTGGGCTTTAGAAGTTTTTGGAAAAGGGGTGCACCTGCGCGTAGAACCTCCCTATCTAACTTGAAGGAAGAGTGGTGCAGCTCGTTCAGGGGTGGATGTCAGCAGAGAAGGGCAGGACAATGTGTAAGGGCAAGCAGAGCAGAGAGGCCCAGAATGCTGCCACCAAGCATGGGCCAAGCACACTGTAGACCCTGGTACTGTTTCTACCACCCTATTACAGAAACACACACACACACACACACACACACACACACACACACACACAACCATTCACCTTTGCTATGCTTCACTTTTCTCCTGGCTGTGATAGAATAGAGAAGGTGCATTTAAAGTTCAACTGTTCAGGCATCCTGAGATGCCACAGGTTATCTAAGTTTTTCCCCCAATAGACATACATTCTTAGTGGAGGACAAACACATTTAATCACTACATTAGTATGACTGGGATTCTGCTTTCAAAGACAAATTCTAACACTTTATAGAAGCTAATAGTTACTGTACTCTACTCCATAGTGTTCCAGATAAGCACTAAATACTTTAGAATCCAGTGGCAAGTGGCTGAAGAGACAGCAGAGCAGTAAAAAATGTTTGTTGCTCTTGTAGAGGACCCAAGTTTGATTCCCAGCACCCATGTCAAGCCAAGGATCAGGCAGCCTATTCTGGCTTCTAAATACATATGTACATGCATGCAGACACATGTGTATACAAGTATATAAAAAGAAATTAAATCTTTAAAAATTCAAAGTCCTATGTATGTACCATTATTATGTCACATTATATCTTATTAGGTAATGATGATGTGATTAGATGTTAATGCAATGAAGAGAATGCAAACCCTGGAGACTAAAAAGTCTGTGTTTCAATATTGGGTTAAAAGTACTACAATTCACTTAACCTTGTTACAGTATCATCATCTCATTTGTAAAAAGAGATAACATTGTGTATGTGGAGAATCATAGGCCTTGACAACAGAAAGAGAACCATGAAGTGCGTGTGTGTGTGTGTGTGTGTGTGTGTGTGTGTGTGTGTGTGTGTGTGTGTGAAATATGCACTGGATTTTAGCATACTGATTATGTTATTGTGATTTTATGTAGGTGTATATACATAATCATATATATACATATACATATACATATACATATACATATACATATACATATACATATACATATGGTACAATGTGTGTATGTGTGTGTTTTCCAGTACATCTTTGAATTTCATGCATAGGATCAGATGATTATACAAATATTACTATTGTGGCAACTTCTATCAGGGAAAAACTCAGAGTTGCATCTGAGTGTGTCTTAGTCTTATACAAAGAAACACCAATAGTTTAGTGTGACTAAAGATACATATTGTGGTTTGCCCTGGAGTTATCTGTATTTTGATGCTAATTCCACTGCCCCAAGGACAGCTACCTAGTCACATACTCAGAAGTCAGATGACATCACCAGAACCACCTCCCCATTGAATTTGTAAAGTACAGGTGAGGGGCAGGTACAGGATAGAAGGAAGCCTGTCATTGGAGGAGAAAGAAGGATGGGCGGAAGAGAAGTTTGAAGGAGGAGGAGGAGGAGACTAGGAGAGAGAGGAAGAGACAGGACAGAGGAGAGAGGGGAGAAGCCATGGCAGGTGATGTTAAGATTCTGCTCTGTGTATTTACAGGTTGTTATCAATGTTCCTAAGGGATGGATGGTGCCGGGCTTTGTATGTTTAAGTGGGCAATTATATCCTACCAATTGGGTCAAAGATTATTGTGTTGTGTGTTCTTTTATGTGAGGGTTTGAGTATAGGAAAGTGTGTGGCAGCAAGAGACACTGGGTCGCTGAGGAGTGGGGCTGTGTTTCCACCAAGATATCTAGCAGATATCTCGGGCACTGCTGTGCGGACCTAGCGGGATAAAAGACAACTACTCTTTTTTATTTTTATATTTTTACAACAACAGATATACACATCTCTCTATCAAATTTTGAGGTGATGTTAAGTTGCTCAGGAACCTATTAAATATTATTAATGAACAACACTACATTTTATAAGCAGAAGCATAAATGATAAGTTGCAAATGGGATTCTCCACCATCCATCCACATTAGCTGGACTTTTCCACTGAAAACTCACTGTCTAGCATGGAGCAGAAATGGAAATATAATATGATGCATAGTCTCATCATTAAGACTGCTCAGTTTCCAATAATTTGTGTTACTGGGCCAAAGTAGACTGAATTATCAAACAGGGAAAAATCATAGCCATTGTTTTATTTTCAGTTTTGAAAATAACCTGATAAAATTTTCAGAGCCTTTGTACAATGTGCTCTATGATGTGCTATGTTCTCCTTCAATTGACTTTAAAACTCGTTTAGTATTCAGGACACTTCTTGGACCACACAGACGCTACTCTCATCCATACACAAAAAAATCTTCTTGCAGAGAATCAAGACAATGTAAAGAAATGTGGCTGAACATGACACTGAGAATAAAGCACCAATGAAGGAGAGGCTCAAGACAAAAAAATTTCATTCTTCCTTAAGGCTCAGAGAATACTGGGGAAGAAAAAAATAAGAGGCGGAGAATAAGGAGAGTGTCTCAGAATGTGATCATCTAAGCATCAAAGAACATGGCATCCATAAACTCACAGCAGCAGGACAGATGAGTAAAGTTCACAGAAATCATGTCTTTCTCATGGTTACACTTTAGGAGATGGAGAGGACTCACAGGGCTCCACTACACCACTGCTGATCTACCAGATGATTCTGGCAGAGGTAGAAGCATGATACTCAGTTGTGTACAGACTAGGATGCTTAGTTCTAAACTCAGGATTGTAAACTCTATGATACACTAAATAAAACTAAAACTATAAATAAAAGAAAGAAATTTAGGAAGAAGTAGAGGGTCAGCTAGGAAATGAGAGAAGGTAGGAAGGACAGAGACCAAAATACATAGCATACATGAAAGAACAAATTTAAAATAAAAAGCCCTTAATGATATTAAAGATACAAGAGCTTCTCAGATTAATTCTAATAAAAATATCTGCAAATCAGTACAGGTTTTTTCATAATAATTAAATTATGTGCTTAAATTTTTATACATTATTGTCATTTTTATTATTTAAAGCCATTGTCATCAATGTTATCACTTTTTTATTTTCCCAGGTTCATATTTATTATCTCATTTAATCCCCACATCCATCCAACAAGACCTATTTACATTTCTGTTTGATAGTTTCCAACATGCTATGTTTCAATAGGCAAATAACTGGTCTCCAGTTAAAAGCCATTGATGTTAATCTGAATCCATTATCACTCTAACCTCACATTCCTCCTTTACTGAGAACAACAGAAGCCACATCTGAAAGAGGTTCTTGGCAGGGTTCTCCATTTTTGAATTTCATTTCTAAGTCAGATAAACACAGGGAGATAAATGTCAACTTCTCTAAATATTTGTTTAAGAAATATATTTATTAAGAGATAAAGAGGTTTGTTGGTTTTTAAATTGGTATAACAATATATCAGAATAGGACCCATGTCCACAATTTTGTAATATTTCAAAAATTCCAGAGGGCTATTCACACAGACCATAACATGAATGGTGCTTCCCAAACTTGTATAATAAGACAATTAAAACATTTTTAAATCTCTCTTCCATTGCTGACATAATAGTTGATGATCAAACAAATGAGTGACCAATGTCAAGAGAAATTATATAACATATCACTTTATAATATTTCTAAACTTTTACCTTATACATTTTATTTCAGTATTCTTTCCTCTGCTATAATCTACATTTGTTAATATCTAAACATATTCAGTCTTATTTATTATTTATCATGTTTTAAGGGATATTTTGTGTATTTACATTGAAAATGTTATCCCCCCCTCCCTGCTTCTATGAGGATGCTCCCACTCCCACCCATCTACCCGCCCACCCACTCCCACCTCAACTTCCTGGCATTCCCCTACACTGGCAAACAAGCCTTCACAGTACCAAAGGCTAATCCTCCTATGGATGCCAGACAATGCCATTCTCTGCTACATATGTGGCTAGAGCCATGGGTCCCTCCATGTGTACTCAATGGTTGGTAGTTTAGTCCCTAGGAGCTCTGGGGGGTGGGGGTGTCTGGTTGGTTGATATTGTTGCTCTTCCTATGGATTGCAAACCCCTTCAGTCCTTTCTCTAACTCCTCCATTGGGGGTCCTGGTGCTCAGTCCAATGGTTAGCTGCAATCATCCTCATTTGTATTTGTCATGCTCAGGCAGAGTCCTCTCAAGAGACATCAATATCAAGCTCCTGTCAGCAAACACTTCTTGGCATCTGTAATAGTGACTGGGTTTGGTGACTGCATATAGTATGGGTCCCCAGGTGGGGCAGACCCTGAATAGCTTTTTCTTCAGTCCCTGCTCTTTGTCCCTAGATTTCCTCCTATGAATATTTTGTTCTCCCTTTTTTAAATTTTGACTTGAGTTTACAGTCGTGTGTGTGTGTGTGTGTGTGTGTGTGTGTGTGTGTGTGTGTGTGTGTGTTGTTGAATATTTTTTATTTACGTTTCAAATGATATTCCCTTTCCTGGTTTCCTGTCCATAAGGCCCCTATCCCCTCCCCCTCCCCTTCTTCTATAAGGGTATTCCCCCTCCCCACACCCTTCTTCCCACCTCCCCTTTCTAAGAAGGACTAAATCAACCACATTTGGGTCTTCCTTCTGCTTGAGCTTTATATGGTCTGTGAATTGTTTCGTGAGTATTCCCGGTTTTGAGCTAACATCCACTTACCAGTAAGAACATGCCATGTGTGTTCTTTTGTGACTAGGTTACCTCACTCAGGATGATATTTTCTAATTCCATCCATTTGTCTAAAAATTTCATGTAGTCATTGTTTTTAATAGGTGAGTATGAAAGGCCCCTGGCGAGGGGATGCTCTCACTCAAGTCTTGGGATGACGTGACCCCCCCAAGAACTCACGAGAGACCGCCTTTGCTGTAATCACATGGGTTTATTGATAGGAATGACAGGAACCAGCGTGCTGGGGTCGAGACTGGTATCCCACACAGGGGTAGAGAAGTTCAACCCCGAGTAGCTGGGAGAAGGGATATTTAAAGGAAGAAACTACAACCCAAGGAGGTAGGAAAGGCGTCATTGGAAAATGTCAAGAATACCAGTGAAAAATCACAAGGGGAAACTCCCTGTTTCTCAAGATTGTTCTAAAGATTTTAATCTAATTTTTATGGTCAGCCAGTTCCTGGAACAGAGTTGCTGAACCAGCTGGTGTAATCATCAGTTCTGTGGTCAGTCAAGTTCCTGGAACAGAGTCACTGAACTGGCTAACCTACATTTTTGTCTCTACTCTGTTGGTTAGGGGGTCTGAATTTTTCCTGGTCTTTCAAGTAGTACTATATTATGTAAATGTACCACATTTTCTGTATCCATTCCTCTGTTGAAGGACATTTGGGTTCTTTCCAGCTTCTGGCTATTATAAATAAGGCTGCTATAAACATAGTGGAGCATGTGTCCTTGTTATATGTTGGAGAATCTTTTGAGTGTTTGGCCAGGAGTAGTATAACTAGGTCCTCAGGCAGTACTATATCCAATTTTCTGAGGAGCCACCAGACTGATTTCCAGAGTGGTTGTATCAATTTGCAATCCCACCAACAATGGAGGAGTGATTCTATTTCTCCACATCCTCACCAGCATCTGTTGTCACCTGAGTCTTTGATCTTAGCCATTCTGACTGTTATAAGGTGGAATCTCAGGGTTGTTTTGATTTGCATTTCTCTGGTGACTAAGGATGTTGAACATTTCTTTAGGTACTTCTCAGCCATTCAATATTCCTCAGTTGAGAAACCTTTCTTTAACTCTGTACCCTATTTTTAATAGGATTATTTGATTCTCTGGGGTCTAACTTCTTGAGTTCTTTGTATATATTGGATATTAGCCCTCTATCAGATGTAGGATTGGTAAAGATATTTTCCAAATCTTTGGTTGCATTTTGTCCTATTTACAGGGTCCTTTGCCTTACAGAAGCTTTGCAATTTTATGAGATCCCACTTGTCGATTCTTGATCTTGGAGCATAAGCCATTGGTACTCTGTTAAGGTAATTTTTCCCTGTGCCCATGCATTCAAGACTATTCCCCACTTTCTCTTCTACTAGTTTCAGTGAACCTGGTTTAATGTGAAGGTCCTTGATCCACTTGGACTTGAGCTTTGTACAGGGTGATAAGAATGGGTCAATTTGCATTCTTTTACATACTGACCTCTAGTTGAACCATCACCATTTGTTGAAAATGCTGTCTTTTTTACATTGGATGGTTTTATCTCCTTTGTGACCAAGATCAAGTGACCATAGGTGTGTGGGTTCATTCTGGGTCTTCGATTCTATTCCATTGAACTACCTGACTGTCTCTGTACCAATTTTATCATGATTGATATATAATACAGTTTAAGGTCAGGGATGGTGATTCCTGGAAGTTCTTTTATTGTTGAGATAGTTTTCACTATCCTGTTTTTTTTCTTTTTTTTTTTTTTTGTTGTTTTTTTTTTTTTTTTGACCAAGCCAGCTCAGTCAATCAACAGGTTCTCCAGGTCAAGAGTGAGGATTGAAAAGAAAAAAGACAATTAGACAACATTTAACATGACTCCTGCCAGTTCTGAGGCAGATGTTTTATTTTCCAATCTTATTTTATACCACTTTCCCTACATCCTGCAGAAAGATAAGCTCAGTTGTGAATAGAGGAACAAGCAAGGTGATAATCAAGATCCTGTAAACAACTTTCTGGGGGCTAGCCAGAATGACCAAGACAAAAGGACTGCCACACAAGCTTCCACTGAGGCTGCTCTTAGCTTTCCATTAACTCAAATGTAAATGTCCTTTATCAAGTCCTATTTCCTGAGCCCAAGCCCAAAGCCAGATTCCTGCACTGGGCTTCTTTCTCTTCAGTCCTGCCCAGGGTTAGAAAAAAGTAGCCCCTTAAGGCTCTCTACAGTTTTTTTTATTATTCCAAATTAATTTGCAAATTGCTCTTTCTAACTCTTGGAAGAATTGAGTTGGAATTTTGATGGGGACTGTACAGAATCTGTAGATGACTTTCAGCAAGATAGCCAATTTTACAATATTAATCCTGCCTATCCATGAGCATGGGAGATCTTTCCATCTTCTGAGATCTTCTTCAATTTCTTTCTTCAGAGACTTTAAGTTCTTGTCACACAGATCTTTGACTTGATTTGTCCTAGTCACACCGAGGTATTTTATATTATTTGTGACTATTGTTAAGGGTGTTGTTTTCCTAATATTTTTCCCAGCCTTTTTAATCCCTTGAGTAGAGGAAGGCTACTGATTTGTTTGAGTTAATTTTTATCCAGCCATGTTGTAGAAGTAGTTTATCAGGTTAAGGAATTCTCTGGTGGGATTTTGGGGTCACTTAAGTATGCTATCATATCATCTGCAAATAGTGATATTTTGACTTCTTTCTTTCCAATTTCTATACCTTTGACCTCCTTTTGTTGTCTAATTGCTCTGGCTAGGCCTTCAGGTACTATATTTCATAGGTAGGGAGAGAGTGGACAACTTTATCTAGTCCCTGATTTTAGTGGGATTGCTTCAAGTTTTTCTCCATTTAGTTTGATGTTGGTTACTGGTTTGCTGTACATTGCTTTCGCTATGTTTAGGTATGAGCCTTGAGTTCCTGATCTTTCTAAGACTTTTATCATAAAGGGGATTTGTAGAAATATATTGTGTAAATTTGGTTTTGTCATGGAATATCTTGGTTTCTCCATCTATGGAAATTGAGAGTTTTGCTGGGTATAGTAGCCTAGGCTGGCATTTGTGTTCTCTTAGGGTCTGTATAACATCTGTCCAGGATCTTCTGGCTTTCATAGTCTCTGTTGAGAAGTCTGGTGCAATTCTGATAGGTCTGCCCTTACGTGTTACTTGACTTTTTCCCCTTACTGCTTTTAATATTCTCTGTTTTGTGCATTTGGTATTTTGACTATTATGTGACAGGAGGGATTTCCTTTCTAGTGCAATCTATTTAGAGTTGTGTAGGCTTTTTGTATGTTCATGGGCATCTCTTTCTTTAAATTAGGGAATTTTCCTCTATAATTCTGTTGAAAATATTTACTGTCCCTTTAAATTGGTTATCTTTGCTCTCTTCTATACCTATTATTCTCAGGTTTGGTATTCTCATTGGGTCCTGAATTTCCTGGATGTTTAGAGTTAGGAGCTCTTACATTTTGCATTTTCTTTGACTCTTGTGTCAATGTTTTCAATGGTATCTTCTGCCCCTGAGATTCTCTCTTCTATTTCTTGGTGATGCTTGCGTCTATGACTCCTGATCTCTTGTCTAGGTTTTCTATCTCCAGAGTTGTCTCTCTTCTTGATTTCTTTATTGTTTCTATTTCCACTTTTAGAACCTGGATAGTTTGTTCAATTCCTTTGCCTCTTTGGTTGTATTTTCCTGTAACTCTTTAAGGGATTTTTGTGTTTCCTCTTTAAGAGCTTCTACTTGTTCTCCTGCATTTCTTTAAGGGAGTTTTTTTTTTATGTCCTTCTTAAAGTCCTCTATCATCATCATGAGATGTGATTTTCAATCCAAATCTTACTTTCCTAGTGTGTTGGGATATCCAGTACTTGCTGTGGTAGGAGAACTGGGTTCTGATAATGCCAGGTATTCTTGGTTCTATTGCTTAGGTTCTTGTGCTTGTTTCTAGTCATCTGGTTATCTATTGCTAATTGATCATGCTGTATCTGACTGGACTTTGTCCCTCCTGTGGGCCTATGAGCCTGTGATCTTAAGATTGAGAGTTCTCCAGTGAGACCTGCTCTCTGTGGGCAGATTTTCGGTCCAGAGTGCTGTGAGGCAGCCTTAGTTCTGTGTGCAGACGGAGACCTGAAATGTCCTGTCCCAGGCCACCCCACTGCTCCCATTCCCTGAGCACCCCCAGTGGGTCTCTTCTTGGACAGTCAGTGGAGCAAAAGTAGGGTTCCACCTGTGGGCTTAGGAGTCAGAGCACTCCTGGAAAATAAGCTCTCTCAGGGCAGGTTTTGGTTCCGAAGGGCTGTGGGACAGCCTCAGCTCTGGGTGCAAATGGAGACCTGAAGGGTCCTATCCCAGACTGCTCCATGGTTCCTGTGCCCTGTGCACTCCTGGAGAGTCTCTCTTTGGACAGTCACTGTAAAGAAAGTGGGTTCCTAAGTCAGCTTAGGAGTGAGAGAGCTCCTGGGAGGTCAGCTCTCTGAGGGCCCACTTTGGGTTCTAAGGGCTGTGGTACAAACCAAAATCTGGGCTATTTGGTTAACTTTTAGAATGTATGTTTTTTTTACTTTAGTAAAGTATGACAATAAGTATATACAGCATCATCATGAGCACTGAGTTTGAAGCAACTGGGTCCTAGCTTTATGGTGACAGGCACACACACAGACACAATGTGATAGGGAACAAATGCATAATGAATTCAGCTGATATGTAAGCTCATCACAACTTACTGTGTTCCTTCAGATTATCCCCATGGAGCAACTTGTTGTTTCTTACTTAATCATTGGATGATTATAAAGGATCAACTGTGCAGTCTGATTTTTAAATATAATATGTATTCACAAAGGTCTGGGTTTGGGCTGACTGTGATTTGACATAATGACCAGGAACATTTTGTTACTCATTCAGAACTATTTATACATATGTCATTTTTGCATCAGACTTCACAGGAACTCAGAAAGTTGAAGTCCTTGTGCTGGTAGTAGAGATGACATTGATAGCAATTTTCACCCATGTGTAAGAAGCACTAGTATTTAAAGCCTTAGGTTCACATTCTTCCTCACTGCTGTATAAATGTTAGGTTCACTCTATGGTCCTCAAAAATAATTATACTATTAAATTATGATTATTTCTTTAATTTTCTATATAGATTCCTCTCTACTCTTATCTTAATTATGCATCAACACTCCCCCTAATTCTGAATTTTAGTACAAGCTTAGGTGGTGGTTTATAGTATGATGTACTTAGAATTTAATAATAATTTGGAGTTTACTATTTTCTAATTACTTGAGAGCAAAGAAAATCAATTATGTGTTGGCTTTTCAGGGATTTGGGTTTCTGCATTAATAAATCAATGAGATTAGAGCATATGAAATGAGTTATCTGTGGCTTGGGACTCAAGTTTTTCTGACAAGTCTGCAAACTACTTATTCTTAAAAGAGACAAATCAAGAGCACAGTGTAGTCCACACACAGGAAGCCACAACAGACCTGTGCTCATAGTAGTTGGCTATAACAGTCTCTTCTGAAGCAACCAAGGGGAGATGCAGAACTCTATTAGTATGAACAATTGGAACCCAGTGAGGGATAATGAATATTGGTTTTTGCTAATGCCCCAGGACTTTGTCCTAAGTCGAATGCTATGGTTTTTCCTGCTCTTTTTTAAGTCTAAAATTATTTAATATATGGAATTGGAGTAAAGATATTTGAGGCTATTGTATTGATTTCATTATCATGTTATTATTTTGCATTTACTGCCTAAAGGATAGGCATAGTAAGAATTTCACTATGACTGAACTCTGGTCATCTTAAGTTATTGACTTTATTATTGATCAGCCTGGTTGCTGGGCTTGAGAATGATAATATTCACAGCCATCTTTGCTTTTCCTTCATAGTAGCTCTTTACCAACTGTAAATACATGATACACAGTTTATATGGACCTATCTTACTAATCAGCCAAGGTTGACCCATCACTGAAAAACATATATAGTCTGTCCAAGAAAATAAGATCTCTCTCCCTCTTTCTCCCCTCCTGCCTCTCCCCTCCTTCCATCCCTCCTCCTTCCCTTCAGCATCTAGAGTTGTACATTCACCCACTAAGCTACATCCCATACCTTTGCTGTTACTTTCTATTTTGAGACAAGGTCTCATGAAATTGGTCAGGCTAGACCTGAACTCATTCTTTAGCTCAGAATCCCATTGCCTCAGCCACTGGGATTTCAGACATGCACTTCCTTATACTCCATAGTGTTGTGAGTTGATAGGCATTTTGAAAAACTCATTTTAACAGGAATTCTCATTGAAAGACTATTTTGTAATGTGAATGAACCCCTTTAGGTTAATATAGTGGAGAGCCTGCAGATCCTAGAAATAAAAAAACAATAGACTTTGTTGTTCTGGTATAAAAATTGTACACTTACTTTACTAGAGGACAATTATGTCATTTGTAGAAAAAGGGCAGCATTGTTTAGACAGAGTCCAAAGGTATGGGATGTAGCTTAGTGGGTAAATGTACAAATTCTAGATGCTGAAGGGAAGGAGGGAGAAAGGGAGGGAAGGGTGGAAAGAAGGGAAAGGGAGGGGGGAGAAAGAGGGAGAGAGATCTTATTTTCTTGGACAGACTATATATGTTCCTATTGATATGCATTTATCAGGTTAGAAGTAGATAGAACAGACATTGCTTCCCTTACCGTGTCATATATGAGTTTCAGAAATGTAGGCAGACAGTCATGTATAAACCTGAATCAGTCACTTAACCTTTCTGAGTTTCATATTCCTCATGCACACAACAGTACCAATAATTCACAATCCACTAGGCCAGCATGAAGGCCAAGTGAAAAACAGCTCCAGGCTTTGCCTATGACCCATGGTTTGAACATATGACTTGAGAAATTCACTCTGTTCCCACCTTTACCTAGAATTTTCTGAAGTCCATATATGACATATGGTAAGAGAAATAATGCCTATGGCACCTATCGCTAACCTGTGTGAATGCTTATCAAGAGGAACCTAAAACTTATAAGAAGAAAGAGATTGCTAACCCCGCTTAACCATTTCAAAACTGAAGCTGAGAATTCAGCCACAGACATTTCCACGTGCTATTCTAAGATGTCTAAACTTTCTAATGCTAATATTTATTTGAACCTTGAAATCAAAGAGGTTTTGGGTTGAAATATACTTCACATCAGTCAAAACTAAATGAGAGTAAGCTTTGTTATTTGTTTTGTTTCTTTTGATTTGCTTTGGTTTTTCAAGACAAGCCTTCTCTGTGACGCCTTGCTCTCCTGGAACTAGCTCTTTAGAGTAGGCTGCCCTTGAACTCATAGAGATCTACCTGCTTCTGCCTCCCAAGTACTGGGTAAGGTGTCTACCACTACTGTCTGGCTGAGTAAAGTGAGTTTTTATAAATAAATTTTCTATTTCTTTATCAATTATCCATTAATTTTATCTCTTGATCCATATTCTACAGGTATGTGACAACTATTACTTATGTTTTAATAGGAGGGCCTTTCTCAGGGACTGGATGTTCCAAGGTGGGGAGATACCCAGGAGGCCCACGACCTGCTCAGAGAAGAAGAGGAGGGAGATGGGGGAAGAATTGTGGGAGAGGTAACAGGAAGGGGGCAGTGAGTGGGATGTAAAATGAATAAGTAAGTAAGTAAGTAAGTAAGTAAATAAATATTTTAAAAAGAAACAGAGAAAAGAAGAGGGTCTCAGTTTTTTAGCATAAAGGGCATTTCCAGGTCATCTTCTCTATTATAAGAAGTAGGATTTTTTTTCCATCATCTAATTTTTTTTCTCTTGCTGTGATGAGACATTCACATAATAACTTGAGTATGGAAATGGCTTATGTGACTTTTGGTTCACATCATTTAAGGAGGTCAGGGGAGGAACAGAAGAAATAATTTGAAGCAGAAGCCATGGAGGAACATTGTGTTGGTTCATTGATAAATAATACCACCCATAGTAGTCTGGCCTCCCCTGGACTAATTAACAATCAAGGCAATTACCCACAGACATACTTATCTGGGCAATTCCTCAAATAAGACTCCCTCTCACATAGCTCGAGGCTGTGCCAAGTTGACAGGTAAAGCTAACTATGATATTCCCACTAAGTATGTGTAAGTGCTTCCCTTGACATGCATTAAATAAAAGAAAGTTAGCTTCATAATAGTCTATAATTTCACATTGTAAATACCACCCACTTAAATACGTTTTAAACCTAAAATTTATATACCAATAGGTGTGCTTCTTTTCATTACTTCTGAGTTAACATAAAAACGTAGCCTTAGTATACGTTAAACATATCACCTTTCAACCTTTTGGTCAAAACAAAAATTAAGAAAAGACAGAAAAACAGGAATTACATGAGCTACTGATATGTGCAGCAAACAGTGAGAATAGAAATTATAAAAATTAATCAGACTGATAATCCATACTTTTTCAACTCAAGTAATATAATTGTACTTTATTGCAAACAGTGAGAAAAGCAGTTGTCCCATACACGAACACATAAAGCTCCTTAAGGACAGCCCGTCATAGCTGGCAAGTCATACCACCAGGTGTCAGGTGGGAAGCTCTGCCTTGGCTCTCTGTAGAATGACCCCCCCAAACCTTCACTGTCGAACACAGTACTAAAGTTTTTTTTACAGCTTGAATAGGTAAGCCCCTGCCCATTCATAAGGGAAGTGCCCTAGCATCTAGGTATTTTTAAGAGGATTGTAGATAAAACGAAAGGAAAAGCAGGTGCTTAAAACTCAGTTCATTAGCAAAGTAGAAAACTGAGGTTGTGAATAGAAACAGCATAAATCTAGAAAAAATGTAACATAAATAAAGACAAGAACTTCCTAGTCTTTCCAGATAGAACTCCACTCCCAACTTGTAATGGTGAACACGGCTCTTCCATAACAACCTGTAAATTCTCCACGTTCTCAGACACTGGAGCCTAAAACTGTATTCATGATATCCTGTCAAGGTTCCCTCCGATGCCTGTGTTGAAAAAATGGAGACTTGTCAACTATTGTAAAGTTAGCATTTGCAGTGTAACGTTATATTTAAAAAACATAAGGAAGTTTCTAAAAGCTTCCAAGTTTCTGAAAATGATCATTTGTCCTTTAAAGAATGACCAAGTGTGGGGAATTGAAAAGATGAAGAGACACTGGCATGCTATCCTGCCATGCCTGGAAGGGCCATTAGGCTGTTCAATGCACTGCATTGAGGCTAGGACTGGGACCAACAGGATATAATGGGCTGTTATTCCCTCTACAGACACCGGATCAGCAGTTATTCTCTGTGGATTAGTGTGTGAAAAGCTTCCTTGTGAAAATAGACTGCTAGGTCGTCTGACTGTTTGGTGAGATAGACCGGCATCTAGTTATCCACTGTTGATAATGAACTCACACATACTCATGGGTTAATCCTATAAGACCTCGTGGGTGAGACCTGGTGAGCTATGCAGGTCTGAGGTGATCATATGGGACGATAGGCCTTTGGGTTATAATTCAACACCCTTCCAGTGTTTGTCAGTTTGTAAAGTAGAACCTAAGAATACTGAAATGAGTGTGCCTGGTACACTTCCCTGATGAGAAGGAAGAACTCTGCAAATATTAAAAGGAAAATAAATGACTGAATGACTTGTTTCATCTGCCCCTGGAGACCAACCAAAGAGGCTGAAATGCAGCAAAAGGGCAAAGGAACTCAATTAGGAAGGTGACTTTGCCAGTGTCTCTGCACATGCTGGGTCCAGATGAGTGCTGACAGTGACAGCTAATGTCACCGAGGGTGACAAGACAGAACAGGCTTCCTTATAGCTTTTCAAGTACTCTCTCCTCTTTTTCTGTACAGCCACACGGCGACACGTCTGGTGTCAATAAAGATAAATCTTTAGAACAGGCTCTGGGGAAAAGAAGAGAGCCACTCTGAGAAAGCTTCTGTGTGATTATAGAGAAACAATAAAAGGCATGGAGGCTCCCGCCCTTTTTATAGATTGGCCTCCCTGAAATGGTGTAAAACACGCTTTGATTCCTACTTCATATATCTATTCATAAAGGCCTTCTGATAAACATGGTTCATGTTTTATGAGATTCTTTGTCTCTATTTAAAGTTCCTTATAAAATTGACACAGTTAGGTCCTTTAATACACCTTATATCCTTATAAGCAAAATGACCCAAACCCATATATTGACCCCTTTACCTACTTTATAGATTGCCTTGTAGGCTAGTTACCTGAATATTCATTGAGGCCTCAAAAATCTGTAATTTTGGAAAGCATACACCCTCTATCCCAATGATGAGCTTTTCAAGAAACTACCATCAGTAAATCAGTTAGAAGATGCTATCTAATTTGGTTTTGCAACTATTGAATTTAGTAAAACATTGACTGTGGGTTGTAGCTTAGTTTAAGTACAGCGATCTCAGAATCTACTACCTGGGTTCAGATCTTGTTTCTGCTACTTATTAACCACATGGCGGGGTAGATCTTTTACTCATTCGAACCCTTGGTTTCCTTACTACCTAGAAAATGTTCTATTCCATCTAAAGTTCAATCAGTGATAATGAAGTACCAGAAATACAAGAATCATTCAGTGAACGGCTGTTTATTATTCTAGATTTTTCTCTAAAATTCTTTTAGGAAATGCCGAAACAACTTGGTGGAAACTATTTCTAAACAAATTTATGAGGGATTCCTCACCAGTTTCAGTCCCTTGAAATGACCCTAAAATAAAGAAAGAAGCTAAAATAAAAGCAAATGAACAAACAAAAATCATTCCACATGCTATACATGTACTTTAAGGCTCTAACAGGTTGTTATCTGTAACACAGAAGACTGTGACATAGGCCAGGGAAGATAAGGATGATGGAGAGGAAGGGCAGAGAGAAATGACCTAGACGTTCCCACAGCTATGCAGTGTGAAGACTCACCCAACCAAATGCCTAATCCACGCAAGGAGAGAAAGAAAGAGATACACAAACTGAGGTTGGGTTGAACCTTGTGTAAAGTGATCCATGAGTCATCGGCACATTGGTGTTTGGTGAATCTGATTAACATACGTTAGTCATTTGGAAATTTGGCCTGTTTACCTCTGAGGCCCATTTCAATGACAAGCAGAGAAGAACTAACATTTAATTCATCTTATAAAATGCATGCCCAGAGGCAATCAAATCCTGCATTAATGGATGTCATTCTGGTAATGCAAAAGTAAAATCTCCACCTCATTTCTAAAGGAATGAACTTTGAACAATGCATGAAAAAAAGTCATGCTTGATAACAAACTCTGACAGCACATAACAGACTCTTTATCATTTTCAGTATGAGATTATGTGGTAAATAAAAAGTATACTGTGTTCATTGGGAATGACTACATAAGCAAACTAAGTGGCTGGGCCTCGAGGGCCTCGAGTTGGTATAACTATTTCAGATCATGCTCATTAGGTCTTCTTTTAGCTCTTTCTGTCTTTGTGATGGGTTTACAAGGATCCATGGGTCTGGGTCCATCTTTAGGGTTGAAGTGAGGAGTACTATATGACCTAAAAATGACTCTATTAGAAGATCCAGCATACCTTATCAAAGAGATGTTATCCATCACACTCTGGGACAAAACAAACATCAAACTTACAAGACATGCAAAAAAAAAAAAAAAAAAAAAAAAAAAACCTCTTGATTCCTACAAGGATTCAGAACTAACAAATGGCACATGGTACATCAAGTAAACAATTAAAGAAAGATTTTTTGGCATTCAAATAGCTTTTGAACTTCACCTGTCAAAGTCTAAGTGTACTCTTACACTCCAATGTCAGTCCTTCAGGTCAAATTGTGACTGAGGTTGTCTTTACTCTGCTCATTGATGAAACAAAACCTACAGTGAAATAGCACAGGGATCCAGCTGTGAAGCCTTTGAAATTCTTGTCCAGGAGTTTCACTTAGACGTTCACTTGTTTTGGGGAGCAGTCTGTTTCTGACCCTGTGATTTAGCTATTAACCAGTATTTTCACTTGTATTTCCATTCACAGTGTTAAGGCAGGGTAAGTGATACATTCAGAGTGACCAAAGTTAATAGCTTCTTGGACAGTCGTTGCCATGGGACTTGAAAAGGCATTATCAGAGTATAAAGTCTATGGCTTCTGTATTTCTGCACTCAGTGTTCTTTATGCAAGCCAATGCTAAATCTGAGAATTTTCTGATAATAGGAAGACCCACTGATCTTAAAATTACTTCCATGCTCAAATGTAACATGCGAGCATTTAAATACGTTTCTCGATTCCCTATTAATTTTAATACACTAAAATTCAAATTTTAGTTAAGTAACAATATACGTAAATGTCTTTTGTGTTCTTAAAATCAGGTATGAGGAACACTCTTACTTACCGTGTGATTTTCATGTTTGTGACATTAGGACTCACATTTCTGAGTACTGTCAGGAGGAGCATTTACTCAGACAAACTGATAAGCATTCTTTGAGTCACCTAAGGATTAAACCTCAACTTGGGGACAATAAGCTCTTATTTATGTTTTGAAGGAAGTGTACACTCTGTCCTTTATGTGACCCTCACAGGTATCATGTAGCAGGAAGTTTCAGTTGAACTGCATATCAGCTGTTTTCAAATACTTCTATTTTGCAAAGTAGAATTTACACAGGGCACACTCCTCTCTCTGGATTTCCCAGCTCCTTTAACCCTTCACTACAGAGTCCTACAAATGTTTGGGGGAAACTGGGTATAGCATCATATGAAAAGAAAAACCAAACACCTGAATCTCATCAATGGAGCAATCTGCCGATCGATCTATTAAGTGTGAAGAACCGAACACCCAGAAGACATAAGTGTGCAAAGATAAAGGCCCTGCCCTTGGGGAGGGCTTTGTTTTAGTGCAGAAGCTAAAGTGCAAGTATTGAACTCAAAAGCGAGATGGCTGTGTAGATGCCCAGCCTTCTGTTACTCAGACGTGAGGTGGGAGTGACCCCCTGCTTTTCTAACCTCAGTCAGCTGAGGAGAGCTGCTGTGCCCTTCATTGATGTTCCTTGGGATTTTCTTTTCTTTCTTTTTTTTTTTTTTTTATTAACTTGAGTATTTCTTATATACATTTCAAGTGTTATTCCCTTTCCCGGTTTCCAGGCAAACATCCTCCTAATCCCTCCCCCTCCCCTTCTTTATTGGTGTTCCCCTCCCCACCCTCCCCCCATTGCCGCCCTCCCCCCAACAGTCTAGTTCACTGGGGGTTCAGTCTTAGCAGGACCCAGGGCTTCCCCTTCCACTGGTGATCTTACTAGGATATTCATTGCTACCTATGAGGTCAGAGTCCAGGGTCAGTCCATGTATAGTCTTTAGGTAGTGGCTTAGTCCTTGGAAGCTCTGGTTGCTTGGAATTGTTGTACATATGGGGTCTCAAGCCCCTTCAAGCTCTTCTCTGATTCCTTCAACGGGGTCCTATTCTCAGTTCAGTGGTTTGCTGCTGGCATTCGCCTCTGTATTTGCTGTATTCTAGCTGTGTCTCTCAGGAGCGATCTACATCCGGCTCCTGTCGGCCTGCACTTCTTTGCTTCATCCATCTTGTCTAATTGGGTGGCTGTATATGTATGGGCCACATGTGGGGCAGGCTCTGAATGGGTGTTCCTTCAGTCTCTGTTTTAATCTTTGCCTCTCTCTTCCCTGCCAAGGGTATTCTTGTTCCCCTTTTAAAGAAGGAGTGAAGCATTCACATTTTGATCATGCGTCTTGAGTTTCATGTGTTCTAGGCATCTAGGGTAATTCAAGCATTTGGGCTAATAGCCACTTATCAATGAGTGCATACCATGTGTGTTTTTCTGTGATTGGGTTAGCTCACTCAGGAGTTTCTTTTTTAGAGTTTCAAACTATTCCTTGCAGAACTTCCTCACCGCCTCGCTTAGGTCGATCCTCGGGTATTTGGGGTTTTGTGGATTTCAGAGCATGTAATGTGATCATCTTCATCCCTGTCCCTATTTTGTTTTTCATGGAGATATTCTGAATAGGATTTTTCTAAAAAATTCTTTCTTAGAAATTATTTATATTTAATTATTAATATTAATATTAATATATTTCATATTTATATTGCATTATTAATATTTAGAAAAGTGATCAAGTTCCTTATCTTTTTCTTTATTTCTTTTTATGTTTTCTCCTTGCCTTATTGCTATAGATGAGCTTTAATGCATTGCACTAGAATAATAAGAGTGGGCCCTCTTGTCCTCTTCCTGTCCTAGAGGCTGTGTTCTCAGGTTTTCTCCATTTGCTATAGTTTTTGGCTGCAGGTTTGTTACAGGTTTGTTTATTATGTTCTAATAATTTCTTCTGTTCCAAGGCTATTATCAAGAAGGCATATTGAGCTTCACCAAGTTTCCTTTCTTGCTATATGTCCTTGTGTGTATTTGCATGGTGATATCTATAGATAGATAGATAGATAGATAGATAGATAGATAGATAGATAGATAGATAGATAGATAGATAGATGCATTTGTTGAAACAACTTTGTATCTCTGGGATGAAGCCAATGTGGTTAGGATGTCTGACCTTCTTATACTTTTTGAATTCAGTTTCCAAGTATCGTTGAGAACATTTGAAGCTTGTTCATCAGAATTGGTCCATAGATTTGTTGTGTACTTCTCCAGTCTTGGCACTATGATAATAACCTCCCAGAATGAATTTGGCAGGACTCTTCAACTTTCTATTTTGTGAAACATTTTGAGAAGCATTATTACTAGATCTCCCTTTAAACAGTAAGTTCGTAGACTTACTGTTTCTACCATGCTCTCAGGTATGGACATGTTTAAGTTGACTTTAGCATCTTGACTCAACTTGGTAGATTAGAATTTACTTGTTTCCACATTTTTGGAATTTAAATATTTTTAATAATCTAAATTTCATTGGAATCTCTTAAAACATTTTTCTTTTTCTCTCTAATTTTGTTAGTTTCATCTTCTTTCTTTAGGCTGCTGAGGTCAGCATTCATTCATTCATTCATTCAGTTTACATATAGACTTTATGGAGCAAAATACTACAAAACCAGAATAACTGCCTGTGCCCATGTAACACATTTCATAGCATATCTAGGCATGGTGATGGTGACACCTAGAGAATACAAAAAATCAGTTGAAAGGAAGCGAACTGAAATCCTGTGGTAGCAGCACTCAGGTCAGTAGGAGTCACATTCTGTGAATCATTCCTCTTGAATAGTAACCATAATGGACAACATAGTGAATTCCTTGGACCATGTTACACATTTATCTGTCTGTATATACAAGAAACATTACCTGCATATTAATGTGGGCAATTTACAAATTTCCTCACAGTCTTACATTTCAGAGTTGTATATTAAAAATACAGAAAATTTATAAAATTTATCATATACTCATTTTATGCAAAGAAGTATATCTCTTACTTTAAGAAAAACAAAAGGTCATGATAAAATGCTCTATCTCTAAAACTTTCACTTACTCTATAGAAGAATTCCTTTTCAATACTCATCTAATCATGGAGATGTTATTAAGCATTACACTGGGTGTGGGTGTCTACTCATGTATGAATATTCAACTATGTAGTTATATGATAATATATCTAAAAACATTGGAGACTATTCATTTGCTCATGTCAAGCATTCTGAGAGGATTTGAGAACTCTTCAAATCATAATTTTAGATTTTCTCTGATTTTCATTCACATACCAATTAAAATTATAATTACTTCAATATTATCTATTAATTAAATGATTCTAAATATTGAAAAATGAAAAAATATGACTAGTATGCCAATGGCTGTAACAAAAATTGCTTCAAACTTTCTACACAGAGTCAATAAACTAGCTGGGTGGGTTAAATGAGCCATACAGAGCTATAAATTCTGAGTTTTATGCACCTTATAAGAACATGCTATAAAACACAGACAGGTTTCCTGTTCTGGCAGAGTGAAACTCCCTAATCAATTTTTGCAGTTATGTTGTGTATTAAAGCCACTCAAGTCCATTTGACAGGCCACCTCTCTGAGGAGCAAATGTGTGGTTAAATGATTGGTTATCCTTCCACTCAACTTCTCCCTCACTGAGCATGCAACCTCCATACCTTTATCCCGTCACGTAAAACAAATATGGAACTGTTTTATGAGAAGCACAGAATTGCCATACATAACGATGCATAGGACTAAAGATGTTTTACAATGGATTTGTGCCCTGAATAGAATTAAAATTTGTAAGACTTCAAAGGAAAGCAAAGGGAAGCACGGAACCCCTTGGGTTGACTGAGGACAGAGTGCCTGTTCTGAACTTTGTGTTAAAGGGGACCACTGGATGAGCAGGGGCTAGGGAACTGTGGCTGCTCATTCTGAACTCCTTGATGTTTGGCATTCAGTTGCCATGGGATCTCAACACCTATCCAGGGTTCATCCAGTGTCATCCACCAATGTGTTCTAAGCATTCTTCAGAGTTCCCCTTTGGAAAATGACTTCTTAAGATTTTATTTGTGTGCGTGCGTGTGTGCGTGTGTGCATGTGTGTGTGCGTGTGCGTGTCTCTGTGTGTGTGTGTGTGTGTACATGCATGCATACCAACCATGTAGGTATAGCTCCACAGACTCTAAAAGAGGGCATCAGTTCCCCTGTAATTGGGGTTCCAGGTAGTTGTGAGCGGCTGACCATGTGTTGACAACAGAACTCAGGTCTTCCAGAAGACCAGCAAGTATTCTTGACTATTGTCCTATCTCTCCAGTCCTGGAAAATGATTTTTAAATGGAAACATTAGAACGTTAAAATCAGTTTTTGTCCTTCTCACATAAAACATTGAAGAAATGTTTTACATGTTTGCTGAAAGAACTTATCATAGTCACTTTTCCATTGCAATGATAAGATTCCACAACCAAGGCAACTTAGTTTATGAGTGCAGAGAAGAAGGGGAGGGGAAAAGTGTGGAGAGGGGCATTGATATAGAGGGAGGAAGGGATAGAGGGAGATCAGGGAGATGAAGATGGGGAGAGGGAGAAAGGGTGAGAGACTGGGAATGGCAAGAAGTTTTTGAAAGCTCAAAGATCACCTCAAGGGACATACCTCCTCAATCAAAGCCATGGCCCCTAAACTTCCCCAAACAGTCCCACCAAGTGGAGGCCAAAGAGTCAAACATGCGAGCCTGTGGGATCCATTCTTATTCAGACCGACACAGAATGAAAAGTAGCTTTGTACATGTCTGCATGCATGTATGGAAGATCCTTCCTGACAGGGAACTATTAGAACAGGAGGCTTATGGGTTTGTAATGAATTTTAAAAGCATCTCTGCTATAATCTCAGTTAACTTAGCATGTCATCACGATGCACTGCAATGTTCATGTGCACTTTACTTACAGTCGGATAAGTGAGCACATTAGACGCTGGAACCAGAACATACTCTTCCGATACTGTGCCAAACCCTGGGTGGGAATGGAGTCTTTGTTTTCTTTAGGAAGGAGACCAAGACCATATCCTCAGCTAAGGTGGACTGACCCAACTTTCTGGATCCCACCATTTTTTGTTTGGTCCAACTGAGGCTGAATTTTTGTTTGTTTGTTTATTACTTTCTTTGTTTTGTTTCTTTGTTTTTAAAAAAACAGGAGTGGTCCATGTGTGTGTGTGTGTGTGTGTGTGTGTGTGTGTGTGAGAGAGAGAGAGACAGACAGACAGACAGACAGACAGACAGACAGACACAGAGAGAGTTGGGGTAGAATTGATTGGTTTATGGTCACATCCTCAGCCTTGCTGGTTCAACTGCTGGCATACTTTACTTTATGCCCACTTGTTAACTCCGGCCATCTTAGCAGCACTGTGAATATTGCCAAGACGTTTCTAAAGTGTATAATCTCCCATCCGAGTTTATCAAAAGATGATTTGAATGAGCAGATCAGAAACTTATTGACCACTGTGGCTGTTCAGCATCCTAACATGAGGGACGCACTCAAAAGGATGGCAAAGGAAAGGCTTTGTACAGCATCTCGGTGGGGCCTCAGGGGACGTGGCTGTCACAGAGAAGCTTAGCACATAGAAATTTACAATGGAAAGGTTTTTTCCTTTTCCTGAACAAAATCTGCACAGACTTGCTATTAGTTCAAGAGCTACAGTTACAAACAATCAACATCTCTCAAAAGCCCAGCTGTAGGCCAATCAAAGAACAATCTCTGTATAGAAATACCTATTGAGTCTGCATTCATCCTGCAGCCACACATACGGCATAATGCTAAGCAGGATCAGGGGAACTGCACATGTGTACAAGGAAGACCAGCAATAAAAGATATCATGCATTGATATATGTATATTGTGGCAAGGACAAATAGAGAGGCTATTCACACTAATTAATTGTAAAACTGTCGACAACTAGTAGAATCTTATAGTTATGAAAATATGAACCTCCAGGGCTTTCGTTGTTATGCTAGTGTTTGCTCATTATTCAGATCTCCTTTGACAATCCTGGCACACACACACACACACACACACACACACACACACACACACACGCACACACACACACATTGCAGTCTGTTTGTCTTGGAAATTCATTCC
This sequence comes from Rattus norvegicus, assembly GCF_021556685.1. Taxonomy (NCBI): domain Eukaryota; kingdom Metazoa; phylum Chordata; class Mammalia; order Rodentia; family Muridae; genus Rattus; species Rattus norvegicus. Next base: position 6,975,265 of record NC_141551.1, on the reverse strand, counting down.
TCAGTGTTTTGTTTATATGAATAATACAAATTGAATGGGCAAGGAGCACACCAGCACCCCCCTTAGCTGAAGTCTTATCAACTGCCGGCCGGTAGAGAAGCGACAGTTTCTTTATGGTTGAGGCCCCAGCAGGTTGACATGCTCCAGTGGATGCCCCACACCTATCTGTATAACACCAGCACTAATTGGACTTCATTGGATTCTTTTTAAAGAACATGAAGTTTGCAGGAGGAGTACAAGGGCGTCACAATGGGAAGAGTTGGATGAGTAAAGGGTAAATGTTATCACAAAATAATATATATATATAAATTTCTGAAAGACTAAATAAAATATCATACCAACAAAGAATAATTAATATATTTTAATAGTTTCTTCAAAAGGAATAATGGATTAAGAGTTAAAATCATAATGGCATCTACTGTCTGGCTCTATATTTTAAGCAATGTAAAAATATATTGAGTGTGCATTCTTCATGAAGCATTTTCCAGGGATGAATCTCACATTGCAAATACCATGGCTCCCTCTACACCATGTTGCTGTGCTCAAAGGTGTGAGAGACATTAAGTATTTGCCAAATGAGTCAAAAGATTTCCAGTGTCACAAGAAAATTATAAGCAAAGCATCAGGGAGTTTCAAAGGTTAAATCAAGAGCATTTTCAGTTTTCCAGTTCAGGGTGGGAAGTTAGAGTTAGGGAAGACACATGGGAAATAATTTATGAGCTGAGCTGGACATTTACCTGAAGGAAGCATGAAATGCTGATATATTTCAATAATGGAAGACTAGAGGGAAGAAAGGCATATTTCGGAACAGGACCCAGTCTGAAAAGAGCTCCTCTCACTTGCATTTGTCCTGAGTCCTGAGGAGTCTAACAGTGCAAAAGCATTCACAAAATTAGAGAAAGCAAAGACATGCCCACCACTGGAGTTAGCAGGACAGCGAAAGATATAGTTACTGCTGCTCAGAAGCCAGGCCAATCACCAGAAGCTAGACAGCAGAAAATCATGCCATTCAAGGAGGAACTAATTACCATCTACATGGCATTCCCATATGACCCTGTGGGCAATGATCAATTGTCCACATATCTTCTTTTGTGTTCCAAGTTTTCATTGCTATCATTGGTCAAGTCTATTAAATAGTGAGAACAATCCTTTGAATTCATATTCTGATAACACAAAGCAAAGGTGTGATGAAAGGCAGGAACATCCATATGGTTGGGGCACTAATGAGATTCAGCCAAGCAGGGTTAACAGGACGCTTGGGAATCAAGGAATGCCTCGGTTCATCTTTCACACACGGTGAGCTAGCAAGCCCATGCCTCTTTTCCAAGACAGGCATATAGTGAATCTCACTTAGAATCCTAAACAAAATGAAAATCTCATTAAGTAAGTGCTTGAATGAATGAATGAATCAATGAATGAATGAATGAATGAATGAAGTCATGTGAATTCTAGAATCACACTGGAGCCCTGCATGATCATAAGTCTTGGAAAGCAGATTCTTTAGAGTCTAACACTGATATAGGAGGTGATGGAAAGATATTTGCTCACTTTTGCCTGGAAAGGGGTCAGTATTTATTTAATATTGGACAGATATACCTAAAGTGGAAAAGAGGGTCCCCCTGCTAAACAGCAAGAGCAGAGCATCAGGTACGGAGTCTCTGGGCCTGACCTGTGCCCAGCAATTAAGCATGGGGGATGGGATGATGAAGAATAAATTTACTTAGATCAGAATTGTCAGACTCAGAAAAGATTATAACTATCAAAGAGTTCTAAAAATAATTTAAGACACCTATCATCATTTGATTTATTCATAAGTGGACACCATCCTGATTTCTTTGGAAATTAACTCTCTAAATGCCCAGCAGGGGAAGAGAGAAGTGCTTCAAATATAAGATGCCTATGAAATGTGTATTAAATTACTATTTAGAAAGTCCTATAATATGTCCAAGGCTCTGCTCTAACCTCTGTGGTCGTTCCAAAATTCAATTCATTGCTTCTACAACTCTTTATTTCAAATCTATTTCTAGGCTCACATGGGAATTGGGAATGGCTGTTTGCTTTACTAATATTCAAAATGGAACAAAATTCATTCAGTTGTGATTTCCATCCAGCAGTACTCACCTCCACTTGGTTTTCAACATCCATTTCATCTTCATTTTAGCAATATAAGATGTATTTATTCAAAACTGTCACAATGAATTAATATAGCAGGAGCTTGGAAATGTGAGTCAGGTAGCACACAACGCCTGTGATTTCTCCAGATATCCCAGTGTGTGTCAGTAGCTCACAGAGGACTGATTGTGCTGTCTGGATGGTGTTTGATATGTACAATCTATCAGGCGTCCACGCTTGTAAAGGAAGAGTATTGATTTTGTGTTTAATAGGAATGTATGAAAATATTGGCTTTTGGAATTTTTTCTATTACTTTGATTTTATTAAAGTCATATGTTTTCTCATCTTTTTCATACTTAGAGCTTACAAAAAAATCCTTAGAAAGGCTTACCATTCTGTCCCAGACATATCCCACCAGAGAAAGAGGAAAGGGACTTTCTCACATGACATCACAGCTGTACCGCACATCCCTAGGAGAGCAACAGCCTCTGGTACAGAATGGCATGGGGACAGGTGCTCAAGAAACACCTGTGAGAGGTTACTCACCCCCTCACTCACTCACTCGCTCACTCACTGTGTCTCTACATCACGCACATGTAGAGTGGCCCTCATATCAAGAACTTGGAATCTGGGAGAGCAGACATGCTAAGTGAGCAAGGATTTCTAATCACATGGAGAAACAGCTCCAACCCTCCACTAACCAGCAGCAAGAAACCTCTGTGTGTCCAAAAAGCATATGCATTGAACACAAGAAATGTGCTGTGGAAAGAGCTCAGCAAGTGCTTTTGAGGATACCTGGTTCTGTTCCTATAACCCATGTGCTAGCTCATAACATCTGTAACTTCTGTTCTGCACACCCCATGCCCTCTTCTGGCCTCCACAAGCACCTGTATACACACAGTGCATGGGGAAATCATACAAGCACCCACACATAAATATATAAATAATTTTTCAAAAAGGAAAGCTGATACTGGTAACCTTCTGATATGGTATATGAAGAAATCTCGGGCCATAGACCCCTTCCATGCAGCAGTAAGAAATTAGAAGCTGAGAAATAAAAGAGCATGGAAACATCTTGCTACTCCCCACCCCAGAGTGGCAGTCACAAAACACGAGCCAGCAAACTACAGGTCACTAGGAGATAAAAAGTCACCTAAAAGAAACTTGGATCTTGGTCTAGACCAAGTTGGTAAAGTGCTTATTGTGAAATACGAGAACCAAGTTCAGGTCCCCAGTAACCGCCATTTAAAATGATCCACATCTGTCATCCCAGAGATGGGGAGAGAGAGATGGGAAGGTCCCTGGGGTTTTCTAGCCCACCAATGTAACCAAACTGAGGAGCTTCAGATGTAGCGAGACATCCTGTGGCATAAAAAGCTGAACTGGATTGAGGGATACACATAGAATTGACTTCTAGCCTGCAAACACATGTTCCTGTCTGCAGTATATACTCAGGTGCACACACCCACATGCACAAATGTAAACATTTACACATAAACACTGCATAAGCATGCATACACAGAGAAACTTCATGAAAGCACAGGACCATCCACACTGGTACAGTTTGGTATTTGCACCTGACACCTGGCCCAAAGTGATGCAAGACCTGTGTAACAGGCAGCCTCCAGCCAGCCTGCATGGGGGCTGAGGGGGCTCCACAGTGTAACAGGCAGCCTGTAGCCTAGCCTCCTGTGAGCCTGACAGAATGCCTACAGAGAGACCCCCAGCAAAGGTGAGGTATGTCCAGTGTTTTGAAATTAAATGTGAATTGCCTGAGTAAAAGACCAACACACAGCAGACTAGGGGTGGGATTGCCCAGACCTGGACATTGTAATGAACCTCATGCATGTCTTAAGTATTCAGAGAAATTAACCAAGAGTTAAAAGTTATAAGAAAAGTCTGAGAAAAATGACATGAATTTGTAAGTAAAAGACAAAGGAAATTATTTTTAAAAACTATTAAAGTTAGTTTAATAAATGAACTGAACCAAAAACTAGTAAATAGCTCTTGATTATTGATTTGGAAAGCATATTTCCGCAAGTCACAGTACAGAGTTAATAATTCTAAGAGAATAACACATAAAATCCCAAGCAGGAGAGGCATGGCCTTGCTCTAAGAAATGGTACAATAGCTTCACAGAATGCTGTGAACAGAGATTTAAACACTCCCAGATGTAAAGGGACATATTTGATCAGACAGCATATGACTTCAGTGGTGATAGATGTGTCAAGACAATGAATTAATCTCTTCAGACTATTTTTTCAAGCATGTAAACCAAGTTTTCTCCCCAAAAGAGCCTTAATGGGACACTGGGCAAATCACAACTCCTACCTTTTTGCCCTCAGGAAACTTTGTAATTATTGTTGTTTTTTGTTAAGAAAGGGGACACTGTAGAGGTTTGTTGAATTTTAGATGTTTCAGTGGGTAAAGAAATATGCAAGAGATAACTGAAACTAATTGTTTTTATGCAGATTTTAAAAGTCAGTGACATTTAAAGATAGGAGACTTTATATGCCTGGTTCCACGGGAAATTTAAAGTTAAAAGTTAGGAGGCCAAGGATCCTTCCATTTTTCATCTGCACCCTGAGCTGATCCTGAGACACAACCCTCAGTAGCTGGATCATACTGGGAGAGAGCTGATTTCCCAGGAGTGCTGACACACCTGGGAACACAGGTGAGACCACCACTTCTGCTCCAAGGGACACTCCTGGAGCTCTCAGGATGCAGGAGCCCAGGACCAGTCTGGGACAGGATCCTTCCAGTTTCTGTCTATGTCCTGAGTTGACCCTGAGCCACAGCCCTCTATACCCAGATCCCGATGGGAGAGAGCTGGTCTCTTAGAAGTGCTGGCACACAGACTTACAGGAGGGTCAAGCCCCTGTCAAAGAGAGCAAGACCAGCTAACACCGGAGGGGAGAGGCAAGTGCAAGAGTATAAGCAACAGAAGCTAAGTTATCTTGGCATCTTCAGAACACAGTTCTCCCACCACAGCAAGTCCAGGACACCAAAACACACCAGAAAACCAAGATTCTGATTTAAAAATCACATCTCATAATGATATTAGATGACTTTAAGAGGGACATAAATAACTCCCTTAAAGAAATACAAAGAAGGACAAAACAGGCAAACAGGTAGAAGCCTTAAAAAGGAAACACAAAAATCTCTTAAAGAATTAAAGGAAAACACAACCAAAGAGGTAAAGAAATTGAAAAAAAACAATCAAGAATCAAAAAATGGAAATAGAATCATATAAAAAATCAAAACAAGAGACAACCCTAGAGAAAGAAAACCTAGGAAAGTGATCAGGAGTCATAGATGCAAGCATTACAAACCGAATACAAAAGATAAAAGAGAGAGCCTCAGGGGCAGAAGATACCATAGAAAACATTAACACAACCGTCAATGAAAAGACCCAAACCTAAGGGTAATAGGTACAGAAGAGAATGAAGATTCCCAAATCAAAGGACCAGTAAATATCTTCAACAAAATAATAAAAAAAAACTTTCCTAAACTAAAGAAAGATGCCCATGAACATATAAGAAGCCTACATGACTCCAAATAGATTGGACCAGAAAAGAAATTCCTCCCATCACATAGTAGTCAAAACACCAAATACACTCAACAAAGGAAGGATATTAAAAGCAGTAAGAGAAAAGGGTCAAATAACATATAAGGACAGAAATACAACATCAAAAATACAACAGCCTTCTTAACAGAGACTATGAAAGCTAGAAGATCCCGCACTGAGGTCATATAGACCCTAAGAGAACATAAATGCCAGCCCAAGCTACTATATCCAACAAAACTCAAATGCTGTAGATGGAGAAAACAAGATATTCCATGATAAATCAAATTTAAACATATCTTTCCACAAATCCAGCCCTAGAAAGGATAATAGATGGAAAACTCCAATACAAGGAAAGAAGCTACACCCTAGAAAAAGCAAGAAAGAAATCATCTTTCAACTAACCAATAAGAAGATAGTCACACAGACATAATTCCACCTCTAACAACAAAAATAATAGGAAACAACAATCATTGGCCCCTAATATCTCTCAATATCAATGGACACAATTACCAAATAAAAAGACACAGACTAACAGACTGGATATGAAAACAGGACCCAGCATTTTGCAGCATATAGGAAACACGGCTCAGTGACAAAAGCAGACACTTCCTCAGAGTAAGTCTGGGAAAATTTTTCCAAGAAAATGGTCCCAAGAAACAAGCTGGAGTAGCCATTCAAATATCAAACAAAATTGAAATTCAACTAAAAGTTATCAGAAAAGATAAGAAAGGACACTTCATACTTGTCAAAGGAAAAAAATCTGCCAAAATGAATATCCATGCTCCAAATGCAAGGAAACACACATTCATAAAAGAAACCTTATGAAAACTGAAAACACACGCATTCTCATCAATTGACAGATCATAGAAACAGAAACTAAACAGAGACATAGTGAAACTAACAGAAGTTATGAACCAAATGGATTTAACAGATATCTGTAGAACATTTCATCCTAAAACAAAAGAATATACCTTCTTCTCAGAACCTCATAGCATCTTCTCCAAAACTGACCATATAATCAGTCACAAAACAGGCCTCAAAACATACAGGATGATAGAAATAATCCCATGCATCATACCAGGTCACCAAGGACTAAGGCTTCTCTTCAGTAACAACAAAGATGACAGAAAGCCCACATACTCATGGAAGTTGAACTTGGTCAAGGAAGAAGTAAAGAAATTAAAGACTTTAGAATTTAATGATAATGAAGGCACAACATACCCAAATTTATGGGACACAATGAAAGCAGTGCTAATAGGAAACTCATAGCCTTGAATGCCCCCCAAAAGAAACTAGGGAGAGCAGACACTAATAGATTGACAGCACATCTGAAAGCTACAGAACAAAAAGAAGCTAATGCACCCAAGAGGAGTAGACAGCAGGAACTAATCAAACTCAGGGCTGAAATCAACCAAGTAGAAACCAAAAGAACTGTACAAAGAATCAACAAAACCAGGAGCTATTTCTTTAAGAAAATCAACAAGATAGATAAACCCTTAGCCAGACTAACCTGAGGGCATAGAGAGAGTATCCAAATTAACAAAATCAGAAATGAAAAAGGAGACATAACAACAGAAACTGAGGAAATCCAAAAACTCATCAGATACTACTAAAAAAAAAACTTATACTCAACAAAAGTGAAACATCTAGAGGAAATGGACGCTTTTCTAGACAGATACCTGGTAACAAATCAGTATCAAATAAACCATCTAAACAGTCCCATAACTCCTAAAGAATTAAAAGCAGTCATTAAAAATCTCCCAGCCAAAAAGAAAAAGCCCAGGACCAGAGAGAGGGTTTAGTCTTGAATTCTATCAGACCTTCATAGAATACCTAATACCAATACTCTCCAAACTATTCCACAAAATAGAAACAGAAGGAACACTACCCAATTCCTTCTATGAAGCCACAATTACACTTATACCTAAAGTACACAAAGACCCAACAAAGAAAGAGAACTTCAGACCAATTTCCCTCATGAATATTGATGCAAAAATACTCAATAATATTCTTGCAAACCTAATCCAAGAACACATAAAAACCATCATCCATCATGATCAAGTAGGCTTCATCTCAGAGAGGCAGGGATGATATAAAAATATCCATCAATGTAATCCACTATATAAATTAACTCAAAAGAAAAAACCACATGATCATCTCACCACATGATCATCTCATTAGATGCTGAGAAAGCACTTGACAAAACTCAACACCCCTTCATAAGTCTTATAAAGATTAGGACTTCAAGTCCCATACCCAAACAGAGTAAAAGCAATATTCAGCAAACCAGTAGCCAACATCAAACTAAATGGAGAGAAACTTGAAGCAATCCCACTAAAATCATGGACTAGACAAGGTTGCCTACTCTCTTCCTACGTATTCTCTCCCTACCTATTCAAAGTCCTAGCCAGAGCAGTCAGACAACAAAATGAGGTCAAAAAGATACAAATTAGAAAGGAAGAAGTCAAAATATCACTATTTGCAGATGATATTATAGTATACTTAAGTGACCCCCAAAGTTCCACCAGAGAACATGTAGAGCTGATCAACCATGTTAGCAAAGTGGCTGGATATAAAATTAACTGAAACAACAGTAGCTTTCCTCTACTCAAAGGATAAAATGGCTGAGAAAGAAATTAGGGAAACGACACTCTTCACAATAGTCACAAATAATATAAAATACAGTTGTGACTCTAACCAAGCAAGTGAAAGATCTGTATGACAAGAACTTCAAGTCTCTGAAGAAAAATTGAAGAACATCTCAGAAGATGGAAACATCTCCCATGCTAATGGATTGGCAGGATTAATATAGCAAAAATGGCCATCTTGCAGGATGCAATCTACAGACTCAATGCAATCCCCATCAACATCCCAACTCAATTCTTCATAGAGTTAGAAAGAGAAATTTGCAAAATCATTTAAAATAACAAAAACCCAAGATAGGGAAAACTATTCTCAATAATAAAAGAACTTCTGGGGGAATCACTGTCTCTGACCTCAAGCAGTGTACAGAGCAATAGTGACAAAAACTGTATGGTATTGGTACAGAGACAAGCAGGTAGATCAATGGAACAGAATGGAAGACACAGAAATGAACCCACACACCTATGGCCACTTGGCCTTTGACAAAGGAGCTAAAACCATCCAGTGGAAAAAACGACAGCATTTTCAACAAATGGTGCTAGTGCAACTGGAGGTCAGTGGGTAGAAAAATGCAAATTGATTCATTCTTATTTCCTTGTACGAAGATCAAGTCCAAATGGATCTTGGACCTCCACATAAAACAAGACACACTGAAACTAAGATAATTCTCTTCTATTAGTGGGTAAGAGCCTCGAACATATGGGCACAGGGGAATATTTTCTGAACAGAACACCAGTGACTTATGCTCTAAGATCAAGAATTGACAAAGCTTCATTACAAAGCTTCTGTAAGGCAAAGAACACTTTCACTAGGACAAAACAGCAACCAATATATTGGGAAAAGAACTTTACCAATCCTATATCCAATAAAGGGCTAATATCTAACATATACAAAGAATTCAAGAAGTTAGACTCCAGAGAATCAAATATCCCTTTTAAAAAAATAGGCTACAGAGCTAAACAAAGATTTCTCAGCTGAGGAATATTGAATGGCTGAAAAGCATCCAAAGAAATGTTCAACATCCTTTATACCAGTCAGAATGACTAAGATCAAAAATTCATTGACAGCAAATGCTGGAAAGGATATGGAGAAAGAGGAACATACCTCCATTGTTGGTAGGATTGCTAGTTGGTACAACTACTCTGAAAATCAGTCTGGCAGTTCCTCAGAAAATTGGACATAGTACTATCTGAGGACCCAGTTATATCATTCCTGGGCATATACCCAAAAGGTGTTCCAACATATAACAAGGACACATATCCCACTATGTTCATAGCAGCCTGATTTATAATAGCCAGAAGCTGGAAGGAAGCCAGATATCCTTCAACAGAGGAATACAGAAAATGTGGTACATTTACACAACGGAATACTACTCAGCTATTAAAAATGATGACTTTATGAAATTCTTAAGTAAATGGATGGAACTTGAAAATATTATCCTGAGTGAGGTAACCTAATCACAAAAGAACAGACATTCTCACGGCTAAGTGGACATTAGCCCAAATGTTTAGATATCCAAGATACTCTTCGCAAACCACATGAAGCTCAAGAAAGGCCAAAGTGTGGAAACTTCAGACCTTCTTAGAAGGGGGAACAAAAATACTCACAGGAGAAATTATGGAGACAAAGTGTGGAAGAGAAACTGGCAGACCATCAAGAGACTGCTCCACACAGGGATACATCCCATATACAGCTACCAATCACAGATAATATTGTGGATGCCAAGAAGTGCATGCTGACGGGAACCTGATATGGCTGTCTGGCTATGCCAGAGTCTTACAAATACAGAGGTGAATGCCAGCAGCCAACCTTTGAACTGAGAACAGGGTCCCCACTGAAGGAGTTAGAGAAAGGACTGAAGTAGCTGAAGGGGATTGAGACCCCATAAGAACAATAATGGCAAACAACCAGACTCCCAGAGCTCCCAGAGACTAAACCACCATCCCAAGAGAACACAGGAATAAACCTATGGATCCATTCACATATGGCCTTGTTGGTCATCGATGAGAGAAGAGGTCCTTAGTCTTGTCAAGGCTTGGTGCCCCAGTGTAAGGGAATGTCAGGGCAGGGAGGTGGGAAGGAATGGATGGGTGGGTGAGGGAGTATTCTCATAGAAGTTGTGGTAGGGGAGAGTGGGTTTCTGGAGGGGAAACCTGAAAATGGGATAACATTTAAAATGTAAATTGAAAATGCCATTAGAAAATTTGGAGGCCATAGATAAGAAACTCAGACCCTGACATTTAAAGGATAAGCAAAGGCAGCTGGGAAGATGGTTCATTCAACAAGGTGCTTGTCCTGAAAACAGGAGGGCCTGAGTTCAGATTCCTAGCACCTATGTTAAATTGTTTTGGTTTTACTTTGTTGCTGTTGTGCAGTGTGTGTGTGTATGTGTGTGTGTGTGTGTGTGTATACAGAGACTGAGAGAGAGATCACAAAAATGGGTGGATAGATGTGGGGGGATCTGGAATGAGTTGCATGAGGGGAAAGAATATATCCAAAATATAATGCATGAAAGCAATTTTAGTTTTAAAATAACTTTATAGATGAAAGATGCCAAGTCCAAAGGCACAGTCCTGTGACCCCTACCCTGGGAGGACAGACAGCTGCTTTATCAACTCTTGGCTGACATAATCAGTGAGTGCATCTTCACTCAGAGTTTTTGTGAGGGAAGAGAGGAAAGGGAGGAAGGAAACCAATACAGGAAAATCTCTGACCTACACACACACACACACACACACACACACACACACACACACACACACACACCTTTACACACATATGCTATGCACACACAAGAATATGCATTTTTATGCATAAAATGCACACACAAGCATACACTATTCATAGGATGAGCAGGAAAACAAAAGAGAAGTTTGAAAAAAAATTATTAAGAGAAAAAAGCCTCTCTGGAACAAAATACCCTGAACGAAAGGGAACAGAGTGGTTTAAAAAAATACATAAAATTACTAGAGTAGACCAGAGAAGAATAACATTGGGAGCCCTTCTTTTAGATTTACCCAAACAGAGATTATCGGTGATCTAGAAAAACAGAGAGTCCTTGGCATTTTCCATTGGGAATACAGCGAGTTGAAGACTGAACCTTCTCTGTGAGCAAGAGGAGATTTGGAGTTGGGAAGGAGTTTCTCCCAAAACGTGGTTGTGAATGAGACAAAGACAGAAGGCAGCCGACATGAAGAAGTGTAGAGAGGTTTGCTGTGATTTGTTGTTAAACAGCAGAGGCAAGGTAAATTTGAATAATAATAGAATCCAGTCTGGAAGAAGAAATGAATAAGGAAATATTTGAGGGGGCAGTGTACAGGATCTGATCCAGAATAACCTCAAATTTAGAAGCAATTTGTCCCCAGTGTGACAGAGAACGGCAGAAGTATCAGGTGCTTATAGACACACTGGCAGGGCTTTGTGTGCAGGGAAATCCCATGCACCATGGTCTCTTTTTTATGAAGTAAGAGATGCAGGAACAGGAAGACAGAAGGGAGATCAGAAACACCTAAAAGAGGGGAGAAGAATGAGAGCGAACGATTGGAGTTGAGAGAGACAGTGAAGCTGAGGGAGGCTCATCTGTGAGTAGTCTTTGCATGGAGAAGAAGAGAATAAACTGTTCAAAAAAATGATCCTCAAAGTAATAGAATGTGAACAGCAGACCCCTTCCTTGCTCTTCTCTTAGGAAAGACATCTGTGTTGGGTTTTAGTACCCCTTACCTAGACTGCACTCAATAAAATGAGGAAGGGGTAAAAAGAGGGGCTTTGTGAACTGTGCGAAGAAGCAGCTGGCCTATCTTAGGTTTAGCATTTTCAAACTCTGCTGTCTAAATCCTCCTTTACAGAGGGGGTCACGTGACCTCTGGAAACAGGAAGTGCAGCACAGCTGGAGGTGCTCAGAACACCGCCCTTCTTCACAGTAACACATGAAAAGGGGACACGTCAATGCTAGCCCTCCATAGGAATTCACAGAAGTGGGTGCATGAATCTTTTGACTCTTCTAAAAGAATACCGTTTGTTTTCTTTTGCTTCTCTTTCTTTCCTTCTTTCCATTCCTTTTAAAGAGAAGGAAAATGTCAGAGAGTGCCATGTTGTTTCTGCCACAAAATATTAGGAAGGCATAACCACAAAGCCAGAAAGCACCGGCCAGATGTTTAATGCACTGTTGGTTTTGATCAAGGTGTTTTGCTCGAAGAGATGTCTAATCTTCTAAACAAAATTGAATTGAATAGATTTCAAAATTGTCTGTGGTGGTACAGTTTCAGTCCACTTTGCCATGAAAATATAAAACTAGAGACATCCATGAAAGTTTGTAGAACACATGTAGTCCCAGGATTCAGAAGGCTAAAAAAGGAGGGTCTTAAGTTCCAGGTTAGTCAGTACTATGATGTCACAAAATCAAAACCTAAGGTTGTAGCTTAGTGGCAAAGCATTTGCCTCAC
>NC_141551.1:6927500-6957500 GCF_021556685.1 Rattus norvegicus | reverse complement strand
AGTGAATCACACAGTGCAGTTCAGAACAGTGGCCCAAGTACTTCCCACACACCTGCTGTGCTCCAGGAGGGATGTCTTGGCAGCCCTGGCACTGCCGTTGGGTTGTGCATGGTTCAGGTTGGCCTCTCCTCTCTCCACTACCACTGAAGCAAAGACAGACAACGGCAACAGCACGGTCTTCAGTCTTCCTGCCTCCCCACCACTCCAACTACAGGATGACGACAATCTCAATTATAGAAAAACATAGTAAACGAAATGTAAATAACCTTTTTTTTAAAAATCGATAACAAATAGTGAGTTGGAAGGCTTAAAATCAAACTGGCAGATTGAGGCTAAGTATGCGGCCAATTCAGATAATTCTTTGGGGAAAAAACATATTTTGCACAACAAAGGAAAAAGAATAGAATTGACCCATTTCCATAAGACTTCAGAGAATGTTTTATTCAAACAGCTTACAGGATCGTGTATATCCCATAATATCTAACTCAGAGAAGAAATGCCCTGCTTATACTAGTAAGGGCTTATAAAATGACTTTTCCTAAATTAAAAATGTTGTCATGGCTAACTTATTTACATCTTGCTATAATTGACTTTACTTTTTAACACCATAAGGTAAATATGTCTTAGTGTCCCCCTTCTCCTGACTGACGTGTGTGTTTTTTCGTTTGTTTGTTTGTTTGTTTGTTTGTTTGTTTGTTTTGACTTTTGAGACCAGGTTTATAGAATGGCTAAGCTGGAACCAAACTTGGTGGGGATCCTCCTGTCTCAGCTTCCTAAGTTCTGAGATCCACTTATTGGCACACAGGCTGTCTATCCAAATTTGGGGAATAGAAAGAACATTTGTAGACCAATAGTAGACAGTTAAGCCCATTTTGTGCAGAAATTAAGCCAATTTCACAAACAGAAAACCTGCATATTAAGCACTGTAACTAAATTTCTTTTGCATTTAAAGCTAAGGCAATCTTAGACAAGTTCATCTGCATTTCCATTTCCTCCTTTATAAACAGTTGACAAAATACGTTCTCCTTTCCTGAGGCTAATGCAAGACTTCACTAGTCTTCTGTCAATGTGCTGGTCCTTTCTGAGCATTGTTCCAGGTACTGCCTCCTCAAAGGGGTGTGTTGTGACACACAGGCCCTGCCAGCTTTGGAGGCAAAGGAAGCCATAGAGCCTTCCCTTGGCATGTCTATCCCCACCCACCCAGTGTTGTAAAGGACTGCCCAGGAATGTTTGTTAAACCGGATCTGTACACATGCATGGATAAAGGCATCGTTGAACATCCTTTAGAACATAGGGACCCCACACCAGTGAGGGAGGCTGACAGAAAATCTGATTCAGACCGAGTTTGGCCAGAGGATTTCGGCATGCTGGTTTCACAGTTTAAAATGCAGGGAACGCAGGATGTATCCAGAAGAGAGCAGAAATAGATCCCCCAGACTGAAACACCTAGCTCCCTAGTTAACGCTATAGTTCCTTAAATGTGATACACTTTACAGGAGACCTTAGTCCTCATTTCGTTGGCACAGGAAAATGCTACCCTGAAGTTGACCTCGGGGGGGTGCTATCAGCTGTAAGAAATTGAAAGCTTTAACTTAACAGAAATGGTGAGGTAAACCTTGGAAAGAAATTCTAGGATGGACGACATGGACAGATGACCTCCTGATCCAGAGGATAGTGGTGCCACCATCCAGCGGAATCAGTCTAGAAGGAAGCCGTTTTTCATGTGATGTACCAGACAACGTACTCAGAGGCCAGAAGTTTTGGTGACAGACGGGGCATACTTGCTCCCACCTGTGTCATTTTCTTGGCAAGGATCATCTGTAAATAAAGTTCTTCAGAAAAATTCACCCACCATGACATTGGCCAGAAATATTAAATGCCACCTACATCAAGGAGAGGCAAGCCAGATGAATAGTTTCTGTGTGTTCTGCTTATTTTCAGTAAACACATTAGAGACCAGCACAAAAATGGATGAAATGATTGTGTAAGCACGCAACTGTGTCTGTCAAAGCAGGTGAAACTAGAAAGGCAGTGTCCTTTCCATGTCCCACCAGTCTTCCAGTGTCAAGCTGTACCCACCTGCTGCATTTCCAGTGTGCTGTGTTCTGTCAAAACTAGCCCCTTGCACTGAACACCAGAGAAAGATTTTTACCAGGACATAGAGCTTGTTGCCTTGGGCATTCCAATTAGATGTTTTCTCCTCCATCCTGGTATCTGTCTCCAGCTCTCCTTTCTTAGAGAATGCCCTGTATCATCTACATTGGGAGAGCACATCAGTCCAGAGACACCTGGGCTTTCCCCGCAGGCTTCCTAGCTCCTGACTGTGGGTTTCTAGTCCACACCTCACTACCGCATTGCAGATGCGAAATACAGCTGTCTTCCGTGCAGTTAGCGATTGCTTTCCCGCTCTCTTCTGTGTGGCAAAGTGTTGTCAGACCCATCTATACATCAAATGTCCTAAAGAATTAACAGTTTCTCTAGCAAACTCCAGTTGCTTCAGTTTGTAGAAGAGAGGTGTTTTGTTTTTTACAAGATTACAAAGTGCGCCACAGTTCCTGAAAGCAATAATTCAATACCATCCGTCTAATCTCTCCTTCCTTATTTCCTTGGTTCAGTCTGTGAAACACAAGGTTACTTGCAAGGCTGAGGCCCAAACTTGTAGTGTGGAGGAAAAAATAAGGGTGATAAAGATGATTTTAAGACACAAAACCACAAAATCCCAGAGCTGATGGGCATAAAAACTGTGTTGACATCTCAAAGACTAAACCAAAGATCACTCAGTCTTCTGCCACATTTGTCCAAACTACTGAAATGGCGATTGTGAAGAAGGGAGGAAAAGCAACCAAATGTCCTCGCTCTTCACAAGTGAAAAGCTGGGTAGGATTATGTATCTGTTAGTCAGACAAATGACTACACTGAATCAGAAACGCACACTTGAAGCTTAGCTTCTGACTTTGTTTGCATCATTACCTCAACTGATGACATGATCCACTTTGTTGTCTCATACATAAAATTACCCCTAACTAATCGCAAAACTTAATTTAATATAGATTCCAATAACTCATCTCTTAATAGTAAGGCAACCAGGGAAAATGAGTTTAATGTTAATTAGTTGCTAACGTTTGCTACTCGGTCTTTGCAGTAGTTAACACTGTCCATGGTAATATTTTTTCTTTTTTTTTCTCCATCTTTATTAACTTTGGTATTTCTTATTTACATTTCAATTGTTATTCCCTTTCTCAGTTTCTGGGCCAACATCCTCCCAACCCCTACCCCTCCCCTTCTATATGGGTGTTCCCCTCCCCATCCTCCCCCCATTACCACCCTCCCCCCAACAATCACGTTCACTAGGTGTTGAGTCTTAGCAGGACCAAGGGCTTCCCCTTCCACTGGTGATCTTACTAGGCTATTCATTGCTACCTATGCAGTTGGAGCCCAAGGTCAGTCCATGTATAGTCTTTGGGTAGTGGCTTAGTCCCTGGAACCTCTGTTTGGTTGGCATTGTTGTTCATATGGGGTCTCAAATCCCTTCAGCTCTTTCAGTCCTTCCTAAGATTCCTTCAACGGGGGTCCCGTTCTCAGTTCAGTGTTTTGCTGCTGGCATTCGCCTATGTATTTGCTGTATTCTGGCTGTGTCTCTCAGGAGAGATCTACATCTGGTTCCTGTCAGCCTGTACTTCTTTGCTTCATCCATTTTATCTAGTTTGATGGCTGTATATGTATGGGCCACATGTGGGGCAGGCTCTGAATGGGCGTGGTAATAGTTTTAATGTCTAGATGAGTACTTGAATGCTCTTATCTCAAATGTAGACCTCGGCCAATGGCTTATAAGCCCTTGTACAGCTCTAGCTCTGCCTGTCAGCCTAGACACAGATACTACTACGATGCTGTCCGTGTACATGTGTGTATACACGGACATTTAGAACATAGGTGGACGTTAGAAATCTTACTCAGTGACCTCTCACCTAAGGATTTTAGACAATGTCTCTCACTGAACCCAAAACTTCATTCATTCATATAGATTGGCTGGCCAGCCAACCCCAGTGACCTTCCTACCTGTTTTTGCAACTCTGGCATAATAGACATGAGCCACTGCATGCAAATTGTTTTGTGGGTACTGGTGACCCAACTCAGGTTCTCCTGCTCAGGGACTGAGAACTCTACTATTTCCCCATACCATTTTACCTTTACAAAATAAAACTATGCTGGTCTATGTGGAGAGGGTTTTCATTTCACTGCTCATAGTTACAAGCTTCATTCCTTTATGATCAAAGGACATATTTAGATGCTAAAACACTGGGCATATTTAGTCATAATTTAGCAAACCACTTTAGAGGGGATAGGGATTTAAGTGCACCATCTTTTGATAATTTAGTACCACACTGTCTCCTTCAAAGGTATATCTACAATGGCTTAAATCCTCCCAGCAGACTTTCCCTTTTAAAAGTTCCTGAACCTCCGTCTAATAGTGCCAGGTGCAGAGCAAGCTTTTAGCACATTTGCATAACAGATCAAAACCACCAAATTCTTTCTTGATTTGTGCATTTTGGACCTGACTTGAATGGCTGGAGTATTGTGTCATTAGTCACGTGCGGTACAGGAGCTCACAAGACCTGCAAGCCATGCATATCTGATTTGAGTCCTCTCACAATATGGCTGTCTGAAAACAGCCCAGTTCCTTATACTATGTTCTCCTTCTCCCAGATAAAGCATTTAAAGATTAAGGAGAAAGGTTACCTAGTCATTAAGGTCTCAGGTCTTAAGACTAAGATATCAGCAAAGGGTAACTTCTGCCAAAGTCTACTGTTCAACATGGTACTAGATAGATAGATAGACTAGGAAGAAAAGAATTCAACTCTACCTCTTTATATATAGTCATTTTTTATTGTGGCAAAAGAAAGAATAAATGTATTGTTATAAACTATCTTTATTTTACAAAATAATTCATTCTTGAATCTTTTCTATAGTGAATACACCAAAGACATTTAGACAACCATGCTCTATAAAGCTGATTATTCATGAGTCATTTAGTCATTTATTGCAGAGAAGATGGTACAAACACCACCCCTGCTTTAGTCAGAGGCTGAAGCTTGTGTTATTAGAACCCATGTTCCCGTTTTGCAGCGTTATTTAAGACCTGGCAGTTGCTGGCTGTTTGCTTTTGCCAATCTGACTTCAACATCTAAAGGTCTTCCAAAAACCTTCTCTGCCAAGAAGCGACTAGCTCAGAATGAGATTCTGAATAGCAAAAGCGTTAGTCGGGGATTTACCTCACCCAGGCCAGTGCTGGGGAATCTGAAAGGGACTGTAGCTTGTCACATTAATTATGTGCTTGTCAGATGGATCTAAGTGGGAAGAAATTCTGCACTTGACGATCTCCAAGACAACCTGAAACAAATGTTCCTCATCCAGAATTTTGCCATTTCCTGGCAGAGGAGTCAGCCCAGGAAAAATCTTCATGTATTTCATTTTTTCTCCACACTGTGACGGATGGCACACCCTGGGGCTGGGGAGTGCAGATGGAGCATCATCTCCGCTGCCAAGGCAGATGGTCAGCCGCAGAGGCCCAGATCTATCTGTATCGATATGTTTCTGAAGAGCCAGTTTTTGTGTCTCAGTGTACACTGTCTGAAACTCTCGGCATTCACTGTGCCCATAATGGCTCTCTTTGCTGAAGCTTCCTAGCAACATATCAAGTAACCAAATAAGCAGACAACAGAACAAATGGAGTTTACCCAAAGCTACAGGAGGGCATTGAGGATCTGCCATCATCCAGAGACTCGGGATCAGTGAGTGCTGAAGCCAGGGTCGCTGCAATAGCAACATGAATCCAGCCATAAATACTGAAACAAAGCCGTGGCCTTTTGGTGCTATTTGGCAAACAGAAGCTATGCAATTGCTAAAATTACCTAAATACATTTACACCAACTGTATTTAAGTCGGACCAGTTAAACCTCTTTGTTCCCAGCCTTGCAATATACTAATTAGAAAACTTTCTTATCCTTGTGAGAACAATTTCATTAGAGATTATTACCTACTGGAATGAAGAAACAATTGAATTCTATGAAAGCCTCCTGCTGGTCCAAGGTCCACCCATTTGCTTATGACATAGAGTAGGGATCAAGTTCCTCAGAGAAGATCTCCCTTCGCTCTGCAACATGGCCAACTGTACCAGCCCTTCACTCCAAATGAGACTTACTATGGTGACTCATATGATGAACATGCTTGTCTGGAGTACCTGTTTATACCACAGCATCAGGACATCTGAGACACAGGAAGACTGCTCATTTTGAGTAGTTGGCCCAATTGGCCTACATTGTGATTCCCAGGCTATCTTGTGAGAGCCTGTCTACGAAGTAAACAAAAAGTCAAACAAAAATGGATTCTGACAAGGAGGCTCTCTGGGGAATACAAGTATGCAGAGCAAACATATGATTATATGAAAATGGTCATGGGTAACATAGTACCATGTACAATAAATACATAGCATGAAAAAATACGTTAGGCTGAAAAATTAACAAAATAAAAGAGCAATTTGCTTACCCAAAACACTTAAAATATAAATCCTGGATCTTAAAGTAGCTTGTAGTTGTAACTGGTGTTTCTTATCTTCATTTCTTACTGTTACGTTAAATGTGAGCATAAGGCCCAGTGTATACATGGAAGTCAGAAGATGGCTTTATGAACTTGTCTCTCTCTCTCTCTGACCAACTTTACGTAGAGTTGGGAGATGGAAATTAAGTCAGCAATCTTTCAGGACAAGCACTCTAGTCACTGAGCCTTTGCTGGCCCTTTGTAGCTATCCTCAAACTTTCGGTCTTCCCCGCTGAGCTACCCAAGTGCTAGACTGACTCGCACGAACCCCCAGACCCAACATCACTCAGAACAGCTAGACAGTCGAAAAGGGTTTCAACCAACCAACTCGTACTTTCAAAGGAGGGTGTAAAGAGATCAAATTAACTGAAACAAAAAGCTTCTTTGAGAAGTACAAAGAAAGCAAGGAATGAAGAAACTTTCAAAGACCAAACTTCATAATACTTGCAATAGATGCAGCCATTAACTTTGATTGTGTTAGAATCTGTGACTGGGCAGCACCTGCCATGGAATGTCTGTGTAGAGGAACTTCTGTAGATATACTGTTCTCCGGGTATGGAGGTAAGAGAAGCACAATTTGCTATGATACACTTAGACTTAACCCTTACAACCATCCCATGAAGTAGATACTCATATCATGCCCATTTCTAAAGAGACATATTCTAACCTAGAGTAATTAAGTGATGTAGCCAATACCTAATGAGGAGTAGGTGGTAGAGCTACAGGGTCAAGCTTTCCACTGCTCTACCAGGTTTTTTTTAAATTACCACAAACAGTAAACTTAAGCAAGGGAGAAAGATCCCTGGGCCTATATTTCAACACCACCATCCACTACGTTGAACATGGTACGTGTGACAAAAAGACTCAGAACTCAATTCCAACACTGGAAAAAGGTAACAATGTACCTAAGACAACTTTATCGGGATGGTTTCATTAAATACATCTAAATGTCAATAAAACCCTACCTACTTCATGGTAGGTACTCAATAGACACTCTCTCAGTACAGAATCTAAAGGTCTTTTCTGAAATTGTACTCCCTAAGCATTACGCATAGTGTGGGACAATAAGGTAAGCAGTTGTTCCATCCAAAGAATAGTAAGTTGCTAATAAATTCACAGAGATTTTTAAAAAGAAAAGAAAACAGAGGATTCAACTCTCAGAACTGGCTTTCTGTGGCATGAAAATGCCAAGCTTTGCTTCCTCAGGCTTTCTCGCCCTACCTATATCTTGTCCCACTCTCAGTTATGTGTGATTTTAGTAGTATGGTGGTTCGGCCAAGTTAAAACTCTTCTTGGCTCAGGGTTGGTTTTTTTTGGATTGCTTGGTTTTTTTTTATGTTGTTTCTTTTTTAATACTAAAAACAGTTGCAGTATCTGAAGCCCCATGATACCGTGGGGATAAAATGAATGGATCCATATCCTATACTGACGACAATGATAGGCACAGCGTTGCTGGTTCAAAACATCAGCTGCTATTCTTAATAGGGCTATAATAAAAATCCTTTCCTGTGCTCACCGAGAAACAGGGCTGAAGTGAAGTTCATTGCTTTGTGGATATTGTGGTTTTCTTTTATTGTTTTTGAGGCAGGGTCTCATATACCCCAGGCTGTTCTTTCAAACGTTTTATGTAGCCAAGAAGGACTTCCTGAGTCTAGGATTACAGATGTGCCACACTGACCAGTTTGTGCATTGTTAAGGATGAACCCACCAAGAGCTTCATGCTTGCCAGGCAAGATCAGTTGAAAAATAAGAGTAAGAAAAGTTAGTGATAATTAGATATTAAATAAATGTTTTCCGATGCACATATTCCCATGTATGTATCTCTCGCACACATGAAAATGAGCATGAAAAGATATGTGTAAGAAGACAGGCTGCACTTTCTTCTCAGGACTGCAGAACTCCCAGGAAGGATGGTTAAGGTGGCCGTCAGTCATTATAACTTCAGAGTCCCCATCCCTTCTGCTAAGTATACTGTTCCTGAGACTAGATGTTGAGCTTAGCAAATCTTCATACACTGACACTCAAACCCCCCAAATTTTGAAATTACTTTAAAATAATGACAGAAATGTTTTAATTCTGATTACCCAAATGCATATTCTGAGGATGAATTTGTTGTAGATACAATGGTACAGTGTACAACGGTTAAGACAATAGTGGTGACCGGAGTTTTGCAGTTGGTGCTTATAAACCAACTAGCACTTTAACCTCGTCACATTGGCCATCACTCAAAGCGTTTGAAGTAAGTAAATATCAGACCCTCTCCCCTCCCCAAATTTCTGTCAGATAAATGGGATTAAAACCCTTTGACTTTGTCTAAGCTCAGAAGTACATCTGGACAACAGATTCTACTAAAATGTTGCCAGTTTCCCATTATAGTTTGTGAAACATAATTACCAATTCAAGGTCACAAGAATTAGCATTTTATCATCTGGAGGTTATTACTCCCCCAAAACACACACACACACACACACACACACACACACACACACACACACACACACACATTCTTAAAACAAGTAGCATTGCACACAGTAATTTTCCTTGTCATGAGTCTATGCTTCCCTCAGTGCATTTTGCCAAAGCAACATCCGACATAAATGAACATTCTCAGGTATCCTAGCAACAGGATGTGATTAATAATACCTCTCAGAGCAGGGCAGATAAAATGCCTTAGAGTAAACGCAAACTCAGAACTGGCTACTGAGAAATTGGTAGTGCAGTGAGGGAAGGTTGATCAGATTCCATAACAGATCTTATTGAACGCAGGAGGAAGCAGACAGAAGAGAGAACACATTTTAGATGGAGATTACTGTATATATAGGCACACTCTCTCTCCCCTATGCGTACACATCTATAGTGAACATATGTGTGCTTGTGTGTACATATGCGTACTCTGCAAATGCTATCAAATAGCTTTATTTCCTTAGGTGTGGTGACAGTCATGAGGTACTCCTGATCATTATTCATGACACACTCTGTACATACCAGTATTTGCCTGTGGCTCTAACAGATCGCAAATAGTCAGCTGTGATTAAGAGACTTCTATGCAAAAGCCCTGGAATATATACTGTAAATTGATGTGTATTTGATGTTTCTCTGTGTAACAAGACAAATGCAAAAGCATTGGATGGCATCAAAGATCGGTGTACATAAATAGACATAAAATTTGAAATTTTAGTGTTCAATTAAGTACATTTTCTCCTATAAGAGAGAAGTTTTACCCCGAAAATTCAATTTTTATGAGCTGATGATCCATTTTTATTTCTCACAGGTGGAAAACTGCATCTCGGTTTACACGGAAATAAGATGCCAAGCATAGTTTGCTGCTTTTAAACTAGAATGTTATAAAATAAACTGTAACTAGGACAGAATGCCTGCTCATTATTCTGAAAGCCTCTCTGTTACTTTATCACCCACTTTTCTAATATAATAGCTCTCTAGGTTGTCAGTTGTAATATAAATACCTGTTAAGAGCTACGTTCTGATTGTGCGCTCACTAGATCTGAGCAGTCCTAAAATCAGCTTCATGTTCTCTAGTGTTTCAGTATGGGTGGGGGGCCTCTGGGGCTCTCTGGATGCCAATGCTGTCCCAGGCACTGGTCTTCAAGGCATAGCAGGAGGCATCAGGAGGCAAAATTATGATTCACTGCATCTAAGCATCAGCCAGGCACTAAACTCAGAGCTTGTGATATAAACAAACAGGTAGGAGAGCCCAGGAAAGGACCTTAAGAGGAAAGAGATTCAAAGAATTGTTAAATGCACTATGCTCTAAGATGTCAGTGGGAATTCACCCCTTAGAGTTTGAAAGGCAGGAATTATAAAGCAGGGAATTCCAGGAAGCACTTGAGGGAGGTGTAATGTCTCACAAAAATGAGTATTTAATGCACAGAGGGAGGAAGCAAGTGGTGGCAAAACCATCCAGTCACAAATGTGTTATTAAGGACATGGACTTTAATCCTCAACAGAGGGGAATAAGAACAGAAAGGACAGTGAAGTTAGCTAAGAATCCCTTTATATACATCAGGTCATCTCAGGAAAGTAGGTCAAGTTCATGACTCCAGTGGTGGCAGAGGACGATAGTAAAAGTTTTGTGTTCAGATGTCTGAGTAGGAGCCACCGGGACCCAGTGGTTTTGGAGAATAGGTTAATCACCTGGGATTGACTTGGAATACACTGCGACAGAAGCCACAGTTGGGGATTGCACTAGACTTGAAACCTAGGTAGGATTTGGATCATGAGTCTGTAGGTTGCAGACTAATTCCTTGCTCTGGAAACCAAAGTTGAGAGAGCAGAAGATTACGTCATCCACACAGAACAAGATAAAGAGACTGAAGACAGTTAGCGGATTGTCTCCGTGCAAGCACACAGGCTAGCATCCCTTGGTCAATGTAATTTGTCTTAGGTACTTTATCTTTGTAACTTAAAGTTAATGTGTAGACAACTAAAAGTACAAATCTAACAATTGCTGGTCGTTGTGATAGACCTGCCAGGAGGACAGAATCACTGAGTAACATTCACACAGGCATCTCCACTTAACAAAGCTCTTTCGTATAAGCTAGGAGCAAAAATTGTATGAAGTCTTAGGAAAGCCTTCAACTGTGTCTTCTATACTCCCTTCTAAAACTCTAGGTCGACTTACACGACTCATCATATCTAATCATCCCATTTCCACAGCATTGAGAAGATGCAGCTTCCAGTTCCTCAATTTAAAGAATAGAAAGCCAAGGAGCTGCCCAGATCTAGCATCATCGTGGTTGTATTACCTCACATGCTAAACTGACACAAGCTTTGAGCATATTCATAATGATTTTCCTGGCCAAAAGTGTCTGCGGGGATCTTGTGAACGCCTAGTTCTGTCTTTGTGTTCATTTCTTTTGCTGGAATAAAATACCCTAACATATAGCAGTTTGAGTGGGAAAATGTTTATTTTAGTTGACTGTTCCACAGAAGTCATGACCCATCATGAGGGTGAAGGTGTGACAGAAAGAGTTTAGCCTGACTCATCGTATTTCAGATGAGGGGGACAGGAAGTGGGGCCAGACAATAAAGATTCAACCCCATCTCAATCCCCCACCCCTCCCACTGACAATCATTCTTCCAACAAAGCTCCACTCCCTAAAGGTTCAATAACTTTCCAGACAGCACCATACACTGGGAACTCTTCAAATATAAACGCTCATAAGAGACTCATTCAAAGTCTAACACCATGGGCCCATGAACTTGTGTGAACCAGAGTCATCTAAGTTCCTGACCTAATACCTAGACTTTTTGTGCCTCTGGGATACTGACGTTTGCTGATATGTGCTCACTGGATATTGACAGGAGGCCCTGTGCCCTGTGCACCTTTCCATGGACTATGTGTAGCTATCCACATATACATTATCTCCCTTCCCCAAGAAGAAGAGTTTCAGAAGGACAGAACCTGCCTGTTTTATGACCAACCATGAGGGTCGCCCTCCACCATTTCCATACAAGTCTGTCTAATTCGGTGGTGAGAAAGATTTAAAAGAAACAGGAGTGTCGAAAGGATGGAAGCTATGGGCCACTGAGGATGTCATGACATCCTTAAACACATTCACTTTCAACTTGAGATTTACTAAAATCCATTCTAACAGAACTTAAAGATTCTCCAGAGCCTTGCTATTCAACAAACACTTTGCTAAGTCAAGCTTTGCCTAAATATTTGAAAGTCCATGAAAACATTTGAGGCACCTAGCAGTCCTAAGTGCATAACCACAGTAAGAGGTGGTTCACTCTGTAGAAAACTTGCAAAAGGTAGCTTATGCCTTGCTTGGTAATAAATGAGGCCTTTAAATGGACTGTTCATGCTATTTATCTGTTTGAATCATTGAAATAAATTGCACCCCATAAGTCTTCTGGAAATAGCCCAAATGAAAATGATTAATCAGGGTGCCAATTAAAGGAATCCTCCAATGCATGCACCTGGAGGAGGGGAGACTTCTATTTTAGCATTTTCAAAGACATTAATGGCTTGAAGAATCAGTTGGATAAAGTTTACATATAGCTTTAATGTGTTATATAACTCCTTGATAATGTTCCAGCCATGAAATGTTGCTAGGTGACAAGAAAGTGACAGTGGGAGGGATGGCCCTCATTTACCCACCCTGAGGCCAGGCTTTCACCTCCACTTTGATGTCCTTTCGCACCATTATCCTGGGGCACAGCTCCTTTACCTGAGCCCTGAAGCTTAGAAGTGCTCCACACATTAGTGTTAAGAGCGGCTTGTGTCAGCGAGAGCTCTTGCTCCATCAGACACATTTATAAGCTGCAGTTTCCTGAGTGAGAACAGGCATCCGCAGCCTCACCTTTTTCATTGCTCTTCGGGCTCCTCCCACAAAGAGACCATGTGAATGTGAGTAACAGCTTTGGATGCTCTTGCAACCCCTAGATCAAATTTCCTAGAACTTTCTGATTAGTTCTCAAATCAGATTGCCCTTGATTCCCCTAGGATCTCTGCTACTTCTGTATTCTCATGATACCACACTCAACAGAAATGTGCTGTTATGAATTCTCAGTTACTGACTTTGACCTATTTGTCTGTATCATCGGCCTTTACATTCTATTAAGTCTTCACTTCAGCTGAAGATCAGCATATCCTGCATCTCAATTTTGATCTTTGTTAAGCCTCCTATTTCCATAACACTTTAAACTCAGTAAATTCACATAAAATTCCTCACTTCTTTACCCTATCACTCCCCCAAGAGCTACATGCCCCAAGTTATCTGTAACCTTGGCCTTGTCATCTGCCTTTCACCTCACCTTTTGTAATCTCTGGGCTTTGTTTTGACTCCCATCACCTCTGGTGGCCACTACTTTCCATTCTCAATAACTGTGACCCAGTCACTCTCTCATTAGCTACTGTATAAATCCTGTCAGGTCTCTTCCTATATACTAACCTTGGAGATTATATCCCTAGAGCAAGCTCTAAACATTTCCCCTGGATGAATTTTATGGTATACTTAGGCTACTCTGCTCCTGTGTGATCAATCCTTGTTTCAGCTGTCCTGATCATTGTTGGTCTTACTTTATCTAGCTCTCCCTAATATAATGCTTCATAGAGGAATTATTGCCATTTAGACATATTGCTGGGGAAAGGTCTTTCATCAATAGCCTTACTCAATGCTAGACCCTACATGCTACACTATGTACCTACCTGCAAGATGTGACCACTGGTACAATAGTGCATGACTGTTAGAGAGTAGCCACCCACTTCCTGATGAGATTTCAGGCCTGCTATTCAGGAGGGAGTTTATGCTTGGAACTCTAAACCTGGTACTCTAAATCCCATGATTAATGTCATAGGCCCCAGGTGGAACGAACTATTGTTGTTTCTGAATAGTCATGTTATCCAAACTGCCTTCTTGGTAACAGAATTTTTAAAGCCGCACAGAGCAGTTCTTACGTGTGTACAGCTTTCTTTTTAAAAGGTGGTTTGAAAGCATTTTTCTCCTTGTCAACTATGAGCACTCATTATTAAATCACACAGGGCACGGCTGAGAGATAGTGGCTCTGCTATGACATTATCATAAACGAACTTCTCATCTTCATTATATCACTGCATTCTCATGACCCTACTCCACAACTTCTCTTCTCATTTCAGGGAGAATAGAGAAGAAAAGAGAACAGAAAGGAGTATCGGGTAAGATTTCACTTAATTAGTTCCAGCTCCATTTTCTGCTTTTATTTTCAACTTCTAAAATGCGGCTCTAACTTCATATTCAAGTTTTCATATTAGAATTTATCATTTATGATCCTTGACTTGATCAATATTAAATTAATTTAAAATAAGTTAATAGACTTAGATTTTATTTTAGCTTTCAAATCAATCAATTATATCCCTGTCATTATGTCTTTCCATTCAAAAGAAAATGAGATGGAATGTTTAATTTTTCATGATTGCATAACGAAAAGCAAGCCTTACAGTCAGCAATTGAAAAGTAGGGATTCTCGTGATTGTTAAGCAGCTTCTTTTCTCAAACATCCAGGAATCTCATTTGTTCTTCTGAAAACCATTTGCTCGAGTGATGCTTTCTCAAGATTATACTATTTAACTAAAAAAATCTTTGTATCTGGGAAAAATTGTTAATGTGTTTTCAATGATTATAAAATATAATATTTCATATTTCTAGAGGTGGCTGCTACTCGGGTCAATGCAATTGCACGCATTATGGAGTCAATATTTGCTAGCTAATACAAAATAAGCTTTTATATTTCCATATTTTTCTGTTTGGATTTTTGTTTAAAATCATGGGGGAAGATAAATTTCATCCACTGAGCAAGCATTTGTGCTAAGACATTGGAGCCCACTAGGTACAGACCTGAGAACAATCACAGAAAATGTTAGCTCCGCTTACAGACCTGTGTCCACACCTTCACAAATGTCAACATCCATGTTTACTTATCCCTATAGCAGTTGAGAGCAGCCAGTGTAAAGCTCCGATATTTCTAACACTCTTCTTTCCAGTGTGCGTAGTGGGTGTTTGCAGGTGTGATATGCTTCTCAATAAGGCTACTATGGCTAATAGAAGAGAGAGTCTGCACCCTCATCTGAAAGAGAACAGAGCTCCAGGATTCCTTGTCGCTTCTTCCTAAAATTCCTTGTCGCATCTAGTCCATCTAGGACATTTTGGCAACAGAATTACTCTTCCAGTTTCCCTTTTAAAACTCACTCCCATTGTCTTTGTTCTGCCTCTTGAAGCCCAATAATGCAATAATGCATACTGTATGTGTGTGTATACACATACATGTATATGTATATACATATATGTATATGTACACACACACACACACATACACACACACACACACACACACAAACATGTATATTTAAATTCAAGGATGTGCCTGGTCTTTCAGAGCTGTGACCACCTTTGTTCTTGCCCTTGAGGGAAGGTCGCGTGTATCTGTTTCTAACATTGCACAGAAACAGTGGCTTCTTCATGAAAGAAACTGCAGAGAGGAAGAACGTTAATTAGCCGAAGCATTGTTCCAGATGCCTCATTAAGTTTCTTCTGTAATCACAGATTTAAAGGTTCCATGTGATCAAGGTGATACACTAACTTAAAGACAGGCTAGAGAGAATTAGGACTTCATTCCTGGCTTTTGTGGCAACACCATCCTGACCATTCCTCACAAAGTGTTCAACTTCTTTTTTTAATTAGTTAATTAATTTATTTACTTTATGTCCTTATCACAACTTTCCCTCCCTGTTCTCCTCCAAGTCCCCCACCTCTATCTACTCCTCCTCTCTTTCTCTTTAGAAAATGGGAGGCCTCCCATAGACATCAACCAGCCTTGGCACATCGAGTTGCAGTAAAACTGGGTGTATCTTCTCCTATTGAGGCTAGAAGAGGCAGCCCAGTAGGAGCAGAATTTCACAAAGGAAATCAACAGAACCACAAACAGGAGTCTCACATGAAGACCAAGATGCACAGAAGCCCTCTGTGCAGAGGGCTTAGTTAGGTCAGTCTTACCTAGGCTCCCTGGTTGCTGGTTCAGTCTCTGTGAGCACCTATGGGCCCAGGTTGGTTGATTGTGGTGTCCTTGACCCCTGTGGCTCCTTCAATCTGTTATCTGCCTAACACCAGCTAGTTGCTGATTGAATCCTATCTAATAACGGTTGTGCTCTTGTTTGCAAGTGTAGCAAAATATCATTAGCAATGTCGGGGTGGACTCCTTCTTAATAGAATTTTCTCAAGAAGTAGAAACCATTTTAAGGTGAACACATCTTTGATGGGAGACAGCAATCAGTAGGGTGTTGAGGAAATGCCTCTCACTGATGAGGTAACTAGCCCCATGTGTTCATAGTATGTCTACCTGCCTGTTGTCGGGATGAAATAAAATCAAGACTACAAGACGGAGCCAAGCTTGCAGGTGGGGAAATTGTGAATATCTTGTCATTTAAATATACATCAAGCTTTTTGAGAATTCTCTCTTTTTAGGGTAAATTTCAGTATAGGGGACAGTTTTGACATAGACCTTAAGCACAAAGTTTGAGTCAAAGAGAGAAATACAGGACACACCCAAGGACGGGCACTGACTTGCCAAGGGAGAGTTCCAGGGAATCTGTCTTGTAAAGACAGTAAGTGTTCCTAGATCAACACAGACATTTTGTCAGTTTCTTCATGAGTATCTGCACAGTAAGTGTGCAACACCAGCACACTCAGATGTGTCTTTAGACTCTAAAGTACCCTGAATGTCAGTGACCTTTGCTGTTTCTGAACTCACAGACGGCCATGTTCTACCCATTCTCTTCAGAACCTGCATTCTGTTTTTTAGATGAGTCTGTGCCCTCCTTATCTACTACCGAATCTGTCTCTCCACTGAAGAAGAGAAGAATTTGGCCCTAATCATGTTCAACATACCCCTGCCTTATTTCACTAATGAGAAGGAAAACAAACAACAACAACAAAAAAAAACTATAGGAAAAACAAAACAAAACACCCACGGCTATGCAAAAATAACACCCGTTAGAGAGGAATACACAAAAGGCCTCATTTTTGCTTGGCTGTTTAAATCATTGTTTAAAGAATTTGGGGCTGGGTAAATGGTTCAGTGGTGAAGAAAACGTACTGCTCTTGAGAAAAATGGTGATTAGTTCCGGTATCCTCAGGAAACCAAACATCCTCCTATAGCCTCCTTTCCAACTGTGCACTCACATGTGTACTACACACCTATACACACACACACACACACATACACACACACAGAAAGAGAGAGAGAGAACATTCACATAAGTAAAAATAGAATAAATTTATTTTTTCATTAGATTTAAATTTTCACAGTTTTTAATCAACATAAGAAATAACTTCCTAATGAGGAAGTTATTTTCTATAACCAGAAATGATAACTTGCTCATGCTTATGAAGCTGTACATCCAGGTAAAGACTGTAGGAGAGTAATCCAGGCAGCTGGCTATCTCATTCTGAAGGTAGTTTCCATTTTTAACTATTGTTTGCCTCATTGCTTAATCGAAATGACCTGCTTTGTAGATGTGGTCAACACACAAAAAACCTTACATGGTTCAAATTTCAGAGCGAATTGTTTTTCAAAGCTTTTGGCTAATTTTGCCTAAACTAAGTTTATCATGGCCTGCGTGGCTAAGGCTGTGGGATAAAAGTTCAATTTTCTGAGTTACTGAGGTGGCTCAGTGGATAAAAATGTTTGGCCTGCAAGCATGAGGACCTGAGATAAAGTCCCCAAACCAGTCATGGCCACACATGACCATAACCCCAGCAAGGCAGCAAGTGGCAGATGGGCAGGTAGATCCTGAATGCTGGCTGGCCAGCAATCCTAGATGGAACACACAGCTAACAGTTCAGTGAAAGACCTCGCCTCAAGGGAATAAAATGGCGAATAGTTGAAGAAGACACCTGATAGCCTTCTCTGGCCTTGTCATGACTGTGCATTGTGCAAGAACCCATAAACTCATATTCATGAGCCATGAACATGTGCACACACATACACGCACATACACACATGCATGCATGCACAAACGCATGCGCACACACACACACACACACACACACACACACACACACACCAGTTCTAAGGTCTGAGGCAATGAGATGATACTTCGTGAATGAAGGCGTTCGCCACCAAGTCAATTCCTAAGTGCCAAAGGTAAAAAGAGAGCACTGAGTTTTGAAAATCATCTGCTGACCTCTACTGCAGCTGGGGTGTTTACACATACAGAAACAAATAAATGAGCGTAATTTAAAATTTAACTGTGAGAAATTCTCAGAGCTTGTTGGCATTCTGATTGTGACTCGGGCTATGCTTTCATTTGAGATACTATTTTGCCTAAGCCAGGAATAAATTCTACAAGAATAATATAAATTGGTATCATTTGCTGCAATTTTTGAAAAGGAACTCAAAGCATGTATATGCCCTCGACACTAGCTTTGAGAGCACAGAACCTATTCTTACAACATAGACACAAAAGCCAAAGCTAAATTTGGATATGTGGTATTGTAAGATTATGTGGACAAAATACAAAGAGTCAAATACTTGATGGGATTATTTATCTAGTTGCCCTGACTTTTTTACTAATCCAGCTCTTTCATAAGAAATATAGGAAAAAAATTATTGTGCTTCTTTTACATAAAAAATCTACTGGGTGAGTAATATTTCTGTCCGAAAAACCCACTTGCTTCAATGTTGTGGTGTTCTTGATATTAAAAGACAACATAGCATAAAGTATGAAGAGTAATTTAGGTGTGCAAAGCTTCTCACGAATTATAGTTTGGAAAGAGCAATGTCAGAGGTTTGCTAAGATGCAGAGATGACATTTGTTAAATACATATAGTTCCCAATTTTCTAGCCTTTCAGACCCAATTAACTATTAAGCAAAGAGCAGTACTGGAGGGCCAGAGAATGGAGCCACAGCTGAGAAAATGTGTTTCATAAAGAAATTGCAGGCTCTTCATTGATAATATTAAATCATCTCTGTCATTAGACATGGTTTATTCATCCATGTATTTTTTTAAAGTTGCTTGTATAAAGAAGTGTTATATTTTTGTCTATCCAAAAGGTGACATTCACTGTTACATAGTAGCAAAGTCTGGAACATGTGCTTTGCAAGCCCAGTCCCTCACTGCTGACTTTAGACTGGGCTTTTATGCTCCTTGGAAATGTTCCAACCTGACAATAACCATTCCAATTTGAAACACTGGCACACGTTGAATACATAGACATTCTGGGTTTAAAAATTAATAGAAGGAGCAGAAGAGCCAGAAGCTGGGCAATCCAGCCAGACCAGTGCCTACGGTGCCCCACCCAGCCACTCCCTGCTGGGAGACCAGATGTCTGTGGCTCATGTTCTCACCAAGGGCCATGCAGATGCCCACGGTCTGTGCTGCAGCCTGAAGTCATGATGATGTCTGGAGTCTATGCTGCCACAGGGGCCATATTGATGCACGATGGCCTGTGCTGATGCCTGAGGCCATGTTGAGGCCATGGTCTGGGCAATCTCTGGGTCCTCAGATCCTACTGCAGCAGGGCACTGTGACCATGGTCTGTGAAGGCCCATAATCTGTGATCTGTGTTCCTGTTGACTTTAAAGAGCAAGAAGGCTAACTTTGTTGTGATATCAAAGACTGCAAGAAGCACAGTTGAGAGGGAGGGGCTTGGATGGCTTCTCTGACAACCCCTACCCCAATCCCACCCCACCCCCATAACTAACAGCCTAAACAAGAAACCACCGAAGAGAACTCTTAAAAAGTACAACAGGGATGCTGAAGTTAGCTCTCCACAATAGATGGCTTCTGTCAGAAATGTGGGAGAGGAAGAACTCAGTTCTATCTAAGGGGCAGGCCACTCAGAGTTTGACCATCCTCCAGTAAGTACAGATAACACAAAGTAGACTTGGTTTTAATTCTTATTTTTAATTTTTAGTTCTTTTGGATGAGGGGAGGTCACAACAGGGTGGCAGACATAGAAGTTGATTGTGATCAGATGCCTGATGTGAGACTCACAAAATACCAACAAAAATTTTATGAGGAGAAAATTAATAATAACTACAAAAATAGGTGGACAAATAGTGCATAAAATCTGTCATTGACATGTGAACATGTTTTGTTTCTTGTACATTATTTGAAGAAAGCAAATTTTCAAACAGCTTCATCCTTGATGTGATCCTCCTGTATGCTATCCTTGGTTTATAGTGATTTCTAGGATTCCTACACAAGATCAAAAGTTAAATCCTCAGGAATATAAGGAATAACCAGCTAGCCCTAGGTTTACTTATCAGTGACTGACGGTGAACCCTCAGAGCTAGCTCTGCACGTACTTCTGAATAAACTATCATTTTTTAAAGCCCACTTTTATATTTGTCTTTCAGTATTTTGGAATCCTTTCTGTGTGTCATTCTCCCTTTTAGAACCATTATTTTAACATGATTCCTCAGCATCAGATTTGAAAATCCTCATTACCCTAACCTACATGCTTTCACTTATTTGTAATATGAAACCTGATCATACCCATCTCTCCTGAACTCCCTCAAGTTTGCCTCAACATGGCCCCTTCCCAACTTCATGACCTCTTTGTTATGTAATAACTCACAAAGTTCACTCTCTGGTGCCCATGTAGAGTGAGGCTGTCTGCTCGTACATGGAAGTGAGGTCATCTGTTGGTGCATGGGAAATCTACCAGTAGCCACGTAGTCAAAAAAGTGATTCTCCTTTCTTAGGTGGCAACTAGCAATGGCCAATGGTTGTTCAATAAGGTGGGGCCTGGTTTCCTTGCCAGATCATCTGAAGAGAACGAATATGATCATACCTCTTCACACACCAAAGTAATGAGGATACCAGCATGTTGGCTTTGATGGAAGGGTTACACCAGGAAAGTTGACTGGTACACTTGTAGGGTAATATATATCAGAGCCTAGGTACCCCCAGCACTTGGCAAATCTAATTAAGTCAAAGTCATTAAGTTAGAACTTGAAGCCAAACTTGTGGACCACAGCTAACCTCCCCAAGATTCTAGCTCTGATGAAATTCATAAGTGGATTTTTTTTTACTTATATCCAACCCAAGTAGTGAAGATTGATGTAAACAAAGTCTCATGTTTAACCACCTTCTAGCACTAAGACACCAGTTCTCTGCTTTGATCACTCACGGCAATCTATCGCCAAAGGCTTGCTTTGTTCAAGCTGCTTTCCTCATGAGCCAGTTTTCTAAACTGCATTAACATATCCCATTTTTAAGAAAATAACCTGCTCTCTGTGGGTTTGTGGCTTAAGTACAGTATATATTGTTGAATGAAGTAGAGCCTTTTAGATACATATTCCCACCCTCAAAATAGAAGACTTATACTTGAACTGTTTGTTCAAAAAGTCGTGGAGAGTCTAAATTTTAAACAAACTTCCTTTTCCAGCCAATCTAATTTATGATAGAGAATGCATAATGTCACAGCTGTGCAGAGTTATTTTGTAAATACCTTAAGTTTTAGTGCACAGCATTGCATTTAAAGGACGTGTTTATGCAAATTGGACAAATATGAAATGATAAGTAATTAATGTGAGAGGAATTGCAATGTGCTGACACACAGTTGTCTATGAAAGAATCCTTGTGAAACCCAGCCCCGAAACACACGAAGACTCACAAGCCTGGCATCTGATTTGGATTGCTACTGTGGCGAGCAGAGCAGAACATATTTGCATGCCCTTGAGATTTGCACCATGATTTGTTTAGGTGTCAGGGGAGAAATGTCTTCAACTACAACAGGAGAGATTTCACCGTGATGCCATGAGCCTCGTTACCTGAGACAGTGTTGCCTGTGTTGACACTTGAGTATCCAGTCCTTGTTCTCAGAAAATGAAATGAAGTTTCTTAATTTGTGCTAACCAAAATCACATGGAGCTTTAATTTTAAGTTAGTCTGTTAAAATTAATAAAGAAATAAAGAAATAAATAATCCTCCATGGAATTTCCAATTAAAGTGAAATGTAACTCAAACAAAAAAAAACATTCATACCATACCTGGATCACACCTGTCATCCCAGCACTTGAGAATTGACAAAGAAAAAATGCAAATGGGAGGCAAACCTGGACTACGTAGCAAGATCTTGTCTAAAATAGAACTAAGGAATAAAAAATAAAGCATAGAAATTCAAAGTGTACTTTAGCTAAACGATCTTATCAAGACAGCAGGGAATGAGACAGGTCTCAAGAAAACTGCTGGACTTGACTTTAATAAGGAAGGTGTATCAAGGTGCTTCTTGTATTTGCATCTCGGTCAATATTATAATGTATACAAAATAAAGTACTGATGTATATTTATGGGGGTACATCATACACTTTGTTCTGGCAGGATCTGGGCATGGAGCATTCAAGGTAAAGATGCATTTGGGGTTAGTTAAAAGTGTAATCCATGCAAACAAAGACTGCAAACTGCCCACAGACATACAATACCCATGATCCTTAGGCTTCCTCTACACAAGTCTTGAGTTATAACTGATTTTCCCACAGGGATAAAAATGAGGTTATGTTTCTAACCAAGAAACAGATGCCTAGTTTTTTAAAAAAAAATACAAGTGGCCACAAACAATTTAATCAACAGTAAATGATACATTTGTATAATGCATAGCTTAAAACCTTTTAAGGTCAATGTCTGTCATTGGAGCTGAGCGAGACAGAAATCAATCACATAAAATGTCCTGTTATTTTTACGGAGAGTCCCAAGATAAGAGGATTTCAGGACAGCAGAAAAGCCATGAGACTCTCTGGAGACATAAAGCACCTGAAGCCTGCTTACCCCTGAAGTGAGGTTATGATGTTAGTGGCAGCTGGGAAAATGCTGAAGAGGCCTAGCCTTTGTGAGAGAGAGAAATGAGAGATTCTAAAGTGGAGGAGGTGCCCATTGTGAAGACAGATTCATGTCACAAAGTCCTTATAAGACCCTAGAGGGGTGGTGCCCATCGTGGGGACAGATCCACTTTCACAGGGTCCTTGAAAGACCCTAGAGGTATTCGGTGCATATTCTTTAAAAATATATACCTTCCTGTATATATATCAATAAACAAAGAATATATCATATTCAACTTGGATGTCAGGTAATGTAATTTTTCTTGTTTTCATTGGTCATTTTCCCACCTAATGTCCTAGTCATTTTATAATGACCATTTAGGAAGGGCAGAGAAGCAAATCCAAATCCCGTTAAATCTAATGTGCTTCGTTGGCTCTCATGGTACCTGGAGGTATACTAAACCCTACTGCACTGATACAGATATTTTGTCTGTAAGACTTTTAGTCTACATTTATATTTAAACTTACCATAAAGAACCCAGACATAAGGTTTATTATTGAAACTGTAACAGTTAGATAGCTGGGATCACTAAATACGTTTAAATTGTACTTCTATCACCCATCACTGCCATCTATAGGACTGCCCAGATCTGAAACTTTGCCTGTAATTCCCCAACTCCCCTCTCCCTATTCTCCAAGCAATCCTTTTTCTCGTGTGTGTGTGTGTGTGTGTGTGTGTGTGTGTGTGTGTGTGTGTGTATTGCATGTGAATTTTCAGGTCTGGGTGCTTATAAAATGCATGCAGAAGACCTCGACCTTGCTCTTCAGAGAAGGGCTCTCTTAATTCAACTCAATGCTTACTAAGCCAGCTAGGCTGGCTGACCAATAAGCTCATGGGCTTCATCTCTCTTTGCTCTCCATCCTGGGTAATAGGCTCTCTCAACCTTTGTGTGTGTGGGATTTATATTCATGTCCTCTTGCTTCACAGCAAGTGCTTTCACACACTAAACATCTCCTTTTCTTTTTTTATTTTTCCCTAATCTGACAATTTTGAGTCTTCATATCAATTGAATCAAACAATAATTGATGGAGGAATACACATTTGTTTTCCTCTGTCAAATAAAATATATTTTGGTGGGGATGGAGAGATGTTCTCCCAGACAAGGTCCTGAGTTCATTCCCAGAACCCATATGGTGGCTCAGAACCATTGATATTGATGCAACATCCTCTTCTGGTGTGCAGACATGCATACAAACAGATTACCCATATAAAAACATAAATAAACCTTTAAAAATACAATGCAGAAAATATAATATGATGTGTGTGCAAAAGGACCTACCTCATTATAAAATTTTTGTGCATGTATGTAATGCTTTATTTTTATTAGCTTATTCCCTAATGCCTCTAAGTTTTCTCCACGTTATACTCTAGAATTTCCTTCCTTTTGAAAGTTGAATACTATTTACTGTACCTACACACTGCATTTTATTTATCTAGTCACCTCATGTGGAACATTTGAGCTTTTGGTCATTCATAATAAATAAATTGCTATGATCATGGATGTACAAATATTTCTCCATGATTATGCTTTCCGTGTTTAGCATATACTCAAAACAGATTCCCTAGGTTTCGTCACATTGTATCAGATTCTAACCTGAGATATCACACATGATGGCTAGTCATCATTGTCAACTTGATTGCCTTAGGACTCACCTAAGGTGCATACTGGTGGTGTGACCTTGAGGGAAAATCCTATGACGTTCATGAGGAGGGAAGACCCACAGTGAATCTCAGTACCCATAACTTACAGATTTGTGGCCTGGACTTAATAAGAACTGGGAAAGGAAGAAGTCAGATGATGATCAATGCCCTTACTAGCTATAGACACAATGCTATCACATTTTTACCAGCATTCCTTTTTTCAAGACGAAGGAGCCAAAATAAGCTATTCCTTCTTTAGATTGCCCTTTTCAGGCATTTTGTCACAGTAACAGGGAAAGTAAGTAAAACAGAAAGATGGTACCAGGAGTGGGGCTGATGAATCTGGCCATGCAATTCACAGGGCTTCAGAACTGGCTTGGAGGAGATATGTGGAAAAGTTCAAAACTGTGAGATGAGCAAAGCCCAAGAATTTTATAAACAAAGCTTACTGAATCTGTCTTGTGGGAGTTCAGAGGACCAGCAGTGAGAAAAAAAGAGTCAACAACTGAGGCCAAGGATCGTGAGATCTCTGGGAGTAATATTGACTTTATTTAAAACTGAGCTAGAAGCAATTTTCATGCAAAGAATTTATCTACATTCTGCCTATCTCCTAAAAATGTTAATGAAGATAAGTTCAAAAGCAGCAGACTACATCATTTGGCAGAGGAAATTTCAATAAAGTGTAGCACGCAGTCTGTGGAATGGTTACTGCTCATTACTCTTATGCCCGCCTACAGTGAAAGAGCAGAAAGTAGAATGAAAAAACATGAATGGGCGTGGAAAAGTTTGAAGATGCAGAGAAGGTGTGTCTGGTGAGACAGGAGTAATCATTAAAGGTGATATGTGTTGACGATAAAATCTCACTCTCTAAAGGCACCAATTATTAAAAATGCAAACTCACTTGAAATGAGAGAGCCTGAGATAAGAAAGGCATCGAAGTGTCCTCAGATGGAGAAAACATCCTT
This sequence comes from Rattus norvegicus, assembly GCF_021556685.1. Classification (NCBI taxonomy): domain Eukaryota; kingdom Metazoa; phylum Chordata; class Mammalia; order Rodentia; family Muridae; genus Rattus; species Rattus norvegicus. Next base: position 6,931,975 of record NC_141551.1, on the reverse strand, counting down.
GGAAAGGTTTTTACCAGGTTCAGACACTTGACACACACAAGCCAATAAAGCTCTAGTAGGAATAAAACCGACTACATCTCGAACTGGCAAGAGAAAGTGTCAACATAGCCCATATAAACCTTGTTTTGTAAAAATGCAAAATACAAGAATGAGGGGTCCTGGAGACCTATATCAATGTCCTAGAAAGGTTTTTGAAGCCAAGTACTGCGTGATAAGGGTTGACACCCTAAAAGCAGGCTCTCAGATTTCATGGTGTGGAGTAGTGACGGTGAGGTCTAAGATACAGTAGGATTCCAACATCCTGGAAAGGCTAGGATTGTGGGACATCAGAAGGAATCCACAGCTGAGTAGTAAATAGGACCAACACAAGACAGAGGCTGGGGGAGATAGAGTCGGTAGACCTGGAGAGCTGGGAATGCCCAAGGCTGTTAGAGCCCAGATGATGTCCTCAGCAGCTACAGATGCTAGGCATGGAGCTTCGGGATTTGTTTGTTCTTTTGGGTTTTGGTCTTGCTTTGTCTTAATCTTTTCTTTCTATTGCACATTCTTACCTGTTGTAATGAAAATATGTATTCAATGCTAGTATAGATTAGAAGTGTGTAGCTTGCTTTTTTGCTTTTTGTTACTGGGTCTCACATAACTAAAAAGTTTGATTTGCTTCTCAGATGAGAAGATATACATTGGCCTTTGAAATAGTTATGGAAACTGTTAAAAAAAAAACACAATGGGAGCTTTTGAAATTAGAATGAAAGCATTGTATAAGATGATCATAAGCCCACAGGGTTGGGAGACAGAATATTATAAATTAAAGTGGTGTGTTTGGGTATCAGGTTAACAGGTGCTGGACTTATGGTGATTAATTAACAGGTGGGCTTATGGTGATTAATCATTTTTATCAAACTGATTAGATTCAGAATCATCTAGGAGATATAACTTTGTATATGCTTTTGAGAGCATCTCCAGAAAGTTTCATTGAGCAGGGAAGATCAACCTTAAAAATGAAGACGTCCAAATTCAGGTTGGAAAAGTTCTTCATTTAGTCATTCACTTATTGAATGAGTTCAGTGAATGAGGGGAGAGGTTCGATTCCCAGTACGGCATGTAAGTCCAGGAACATCTGGAGCCTCTGACTCCCCAGGTACCTGGACTCACAGGCATGTACCCACATGCACACAGAGACATGCAAACACACAAACACAGACACAGAAACATAATAAAAATAGGGCAGGAAAGACAGCTTGGCAAATTAGAGCACTTGCTTCCCTTGTGGAAAACCACAGTTCCCTGCCCAACACCCACCCACATGAAGGCTTGCGACAATCTGGAATTCAGGGGATTTGGCATCTGTCTCAGGCCTCTCTGAGTACTGCATACACACAGTGCACAGATATGCATGTAGGCAAAACAATTATACACATAAAATGAAAAGAAATAAACCTTAAATAGTGAAACTGATAATTTTCAATTTTTGAATAATGTGGACATAAATCCATGTAAAACGTATTATTTGCACACAGATGTACTCTGGAACAGGCGTCCATGCTACTGAAAACGGGAGAACAGAGTGGGCAGTGATTTGGGATGGTGGTCTGGGGTGGAAAGAGATTGCAGCAGACCTCTTGCATGTTGTCACCCAGGGCAGGATCCCGTACTGCAGTCCTGGGAGCCGCAGTCAGGCGGCTCATTCGACACTGATGTCAAAGCCTCCAAATTTGAGGAAATAGTAGGTCCTCTTTGCAAAGGAATGTTCAGATCTTGTATTCATTGCAAAGTGACCCTATTAAGAGTTTGTATTCCATTTCCAGTGTCACAGTCAGCCAGGCCTGCTCCCCAGCAGAACAGTGGAAGTCATTGTGCTCAAGAAGAACAGCTGTGCACTGACTTCCCAGAAACCGTACAGGCATTTGTAAATGATCAAGGGATAGCAACGTGTCCTTAATAGGCGTGTTTGCACACTCTCTGCTGTATGATTTTAAACATATTTCACATCGAAAACTATGTAACTCATCTTGAATCCAAATGTAAGTGTGTTTGTTGTTCTGTAAAATACTAAATATATGACACTGTTAAAAATCATTATAATGTTTTAGCTAAAATAGTTGTGAGGTTTAATACTCAAACGATAAAAAGATATGAAATGAAATTAATAAAAATATGTCTAGCTATTGAACATGTTAGGAATCCATTACCTTCTTTGTTTAACTCAGTGAAAAGATACAGAATACTTTTTTAAGGGAAATTATAATCTCATTCCTAGAATTCACTTTATTTTTCCAATGTTTATCTAAAAAGCCAACGAAAACCAAATTTCCTCCCCTGTATGATGAGACAAATCAAAGGAAAACAAATTGATTAACTTTTCAAATTCTTAGCAGAAATCTTAAAGAATACCCTTCTAAGCTTGGATTCATGGCATAATACATTAACATCATGCGCTTGGTTTTTAAATTATGGCTGCAATATTCAAATTCTACTAAATATCTCAGAAGGCATTGTGTATTCTTGCCTTGTAACAGTTTTATTAGTAGAAGATGAAGTCTTTGAGTGATTACAAAAATTAAAAGCTAAATGACCCTGAAACATAAACTTTATTATCCTTTATTTTAAAGTAATATATAAGATTTGGTCACAGAAATATATGAAACAAAGAGATGCCTCTGCCAGTTTTAAATCTTTTATTTTTTGAAAGCCTCTGTGTTGTGTTAGTTTAAACACTGGAAGATCTGGTACAGGATAAGTCAGAAATCAAATGAAATTTAATATTGTCACTCCTGAGAGAATGTCAAAGGAAGAGCTTTGTCCTGGCTGTAAAGATTTGCATAAAAGATGACAGACAGGAGGAAACACGACTCGTATTTACTGATGGAAATGAAAATGCCAAGGTCAACATGTGACTCATGTAGAATTTTAAAAACCATTTCACTTCAGAATCTAGATAAGAACACAGTACAAAGCCTTAAGTGATACCGCTTCAGTCTCCTTTGATGTTGAGTTTATATAGAAAAAACAAAGAGAACAAATGTGCCCTAAACATGCAAGTGGTCTTGAGCAGAGGGACAGAGGGACCCAAAACTAATATTCAGCTCAGCCCTCTCAAACAAGTAAAGACAGGGCAACTGCTGAGCGACTCACTTCCCTTCCAGCGTCCGATGTCCGGGAGACCTGCCACGGGCAGCACCGTGCATCCAGTTAACAATTGTACAGTGAAGTCCCATTTCAGGGTGGTTTCCACATTCGATGTTCTTACCTGAACCAAAACTGAATGCCCAAGTTTTATCTGACATGTGAACCGCTCTCAGGTACATTCCGGAGAACCGAACAGGCTGCCAAATCTGCCCTCAGATGTTATTAGAGATTTGGGACATGCTGGTCCCACACATGCATGTGGGGGAGGGTTAACAGCATTTGCTGGGTCCAAAATGGACAGAGGTTAATGATATCAAGAGATAAGGCTTTCTGTTTTTCTCACATTTTCACTTATTTGAAAATATCCTTATTAAAATATTAGAAGTATTAAAGTAAAGTGATGCAGAAAACATGCTTCTGTGACCTCTCCTCTGGAGTGCTGTGATGCAGGGACTGTATTTCATTTTATTGGGCAGGGCAAGCAGACCTGTCAGACAAGCAGAGAGGCAAGCAGGATTTCTGTTTAATGTTCCACCTTTCTTTTCTCTTTATAATTGGAGACAAGGGAGAGATTAAAGTCTACTTATTCTCAGCCTGGGACACACATGCAGGTGAGTTCGCGAAGAACTAGTGCTCAGAATCACTGTTATCAGAAAACTTAAAAATCAAACCAAAGTGAGAGACCACACCCTCCCCACATTAGAAAATCTATTATCCAAAACACAGGCAATGGGACACCACAAAGATACACAGTGAGGGAACACTGGGTCTGTGTTGTCTGGGTGACCAGACTGGTACAGCACCCTGGAAAACAGATCACACCAAGAACCACTGCGTGTTCCAAAAACCCACAACTGATGGCTATGTGCAACGGTACCCAATTAATGTTATTCAAATGGATCCCTATGATGTCAGCACGACAGTGGCGAAGCGTTCCTCTGCCACCCACCCCAGTGTTCTGGGCTCCTGAATGAAAGACACATACACAAAAGCCTTTATATTTTTATAAGCCTTAAACAGTACAATGGCTGGGCCACTTCCAAGCCTCCACGTGGCTAATCTACCTCCCTCCGATATTGCCAAGTTATTACTTAGTAAGATCTATATTCCCTTTGTTGCCCTAGACCCAGTGTGGGGCCCTCTTGGTCCTGTTCTTCCCTAGCTCTTACATAGCAGTTATGCTCCCTGTCCCTTACCTCCATGGGTATGGTGTCTTTTTTCTTCCTTTTCCTGTCTGTCCCTAGCTCAGGAATCCTAAAATCCCACCTCTGTCTCTCCTGCAAAGCTATTGGCTGTTGGCATCTTTCTTTATGAAGCAAAACCAACTGGGGACAGGGGCCTTCAGTGTC
>NC_141551.1:6590000-6675000 GCF_021556685.1 Rattus norvegicus | reverse complement strand
AGAAATGACATGGGACTGCCTCTTCATGCAAGTTTAGGTCCTCAAACTATGATGGTTTCAACCAGGTGTCATGGAGTGAGGAAGGCTGTTTCAGTGATTACCTCCCAGACAGAGATTCCTACAGTCTCCTTTGTTGTGTTATTTGCTGGATGTTTTGCACAAAAACCCAAACTCTTATTTCCCCTGCCCATTTCCCAAACAAGATTAATCTTATGTCTAGGGAGGACACACAACTCTATACTCGGCTCTCCTGAAACACCAAAGCTAACGTTGCCGTGTGCTTATTTGTTCGTGTGTGAGGTTAGGCCAGCACTGACCACACACCGACTGGAAGTCATAAATAGCAACATCGCTGGTTTGGAACCTTGGGAAGATACATCTCTGTGTGTAGCATGATAACATCTGTTTCTAATTGAAATGATTTATCAAAGTGCCCACCAGCGGGAACGGGTCAGCAACTGCATAAAGCTAGCACAGACACTTTCAGCTCAGAGCTTGGAAACAGTCTGGTCTTGCTTCTGACTGAGCCAGTGCAGATCTCCCAGTCACCACTGACTCAGTCTCCCCGTCTGCGTAGTGGAATGGATAGGAGATGCTGAGGGCCAACGAATAGTTCTGATTACAAAGACATTTCTCCATCACTCATGTGTCCTTCCAGTTGTCACATCCTCCAGTTACACTGGACCCAGTGCCATTCTTTCCTCTCAGTGACAGGCTGTGGGAAGATGGCTGCCACCCCCAGGATCCCTCACCAGGAGGGGTTCCCAGCAGGAGGAGAGAAGGCTGACTCTTCATGGGAACTGAGGTGCCGAGTATAGCTAGGAGCTAAAACTGCAGCTCCCTGTGGCTCCATACCTCTCAGAACCCTGGCAAAAAGAGAAGAACAGAAATCAATTCCATTATCTTTATAACAGTATGAGCTGCCAAATGCACTCGGACTACACACAGTAGGAACAGAGTAAAGTCAGGAAGTTGATACCCATTCAATGGGCAGCCGGGCACAGCATGGAGGAAGCCGCATTTCCAGAAAGCCTAGGAGTCAGACATGTGCCTGGTTTGCAGCTTGTCTCATCTTTCATTGTTTCCTTTTTTGAGCAAATCTAACCCAGACAGGCAATTCCCGAGCTCTTTTTAAAAATCACGAAGGGCTCTTCTCAACTATTTCCCCAAATGAAAGGGACTGGAACCAAAAGGAACCAGCAACACTGTCGTGTGTCACACGTCATGAACACGAGGTCCCCTAAAGCAGGGAAGAACTCAGTGATGGATGCAAAAGAGTAGAAAACACACATGTCCTGCAACAAATTGTGGTAGGCCTAATCCTTACATGAAGGAGTCAACCCTGACAGCCACAAGAGCCACAATAACAACCGTCTATGCTGTCGTTTGTAACACTTCTGTGTGTTAGATGGACTTTTACTATGCAAAGATGCCTGGGCACACTGAGGGTAGAAGCAGTCACTTGAGTTCATGATTCCAGGGGTTTTAGTGCACTGTGGCAGGAAGGCTGTGTGTGAAGAAAGCAGAAGAGAATGCCTGGTTGGCTTTCTTCTCTTTGTTTTTTAAGTCTGCTTCACTCACATGTGCTTACTAGTCTCCAGTCAAGTTGTCCAACAAGATTAACCATCAAAACTACCTCTTACCAGGGGAAATTTCTCAGGGTGCCCCCTAGGCAAAGGACTATAAGCAACTATTGACTGCTGGGGAAAAGAGAATTTGGCTCTCCTGGAGATGAGCTACCTTATTGGTTATCCAATTCAGAGTGGTTAGTGTTAAATATATATATATATATATATATATATATATATATATATATATATATATATATATATGAATGATCAAATAAAATGAAAGAAAAAGAGACTGTCTTTGAGCTCAGGAGTAAGAGATTAAAGGATGCTATTTGGAAGGGGCTAAAAAAGTACCCCTGACCAAAAGACAGTCAAACACTACTTAAACTTTAACCTGTCCCATGTTGACTTAAACATTGAACATTCAATGTGCTCAGTCCATCTCTAAGAGTGCCCGCGGTCTTAACAGTTCCAGTGTTGTTTGAAAAATCAAGGGTCAAAATCTCTAATGAGACTCAGGACTGACTTATGTCTACAAACAAAGAAAAACAAAAGAACGTTTCATACTTCCAATACAGTGACAAAGACCATAAATTCCCATTACTCAAGGGAGGAGGGGGCTCTCAGAAAGAGGAAGGGTTGCAGAGTGGGGCAAACACTAAAGTCTCTAGAGCTGCGGTTCTCAACCTTCCCAATGCTGTGACCTTTTAATACAGTTCCTCATATTGTGGTAACCCCCAACCATAAGATTATTTTCATTGCTACTTCATAACTGTAAATTTGCCGCTGGTATGAATCATAATATAAATATATATGTTTTCTGATGTTCTTAAGCAACCCCTCCAAAAAGGTTGTTCATCCAACAGGGATCATGACCCACAGGCTGAGAACTACCGCTCTCAGGCCATGTTCTCTGTCTGGAGTATATAGTACATTAGTTCAAACCGACATGGGGCAAGCCCCATCCTAACGGTGGTGGTGGCCCACATTGCCTCTCTGTAGTGCTGACTCAGCTCACTCCCCATAGTTTCCTTGGGAGAAGGACCTGGCAACTCCCACTTTATAATTTATGTGCTGCCATGGTTCATATTGCTTGTCAGCTTGACAGGATCTAGGATCATCTAGGAGACAACCCTCTAGCCACTCTTTTAACGAATCATCCAACTAAGTTGGCTTAAGTAGGAGGGTCCTACCCTGACAGTGGGCGACACCATCCCTTAGACTGGGGTGGGCCCTGGATGAATAAAAAGGAGAAGTGAGTTGAGTACCAGCATCCGTCTCTCTGCTTCCCGACTGTGGCTGCAATGGCCTGCTACCCCACAGCTGCCACCATGCCTTCCCTGCCAGAGTGGACTGTACCCTGAAACTGTGAGCTATAATAAACCCTTTCCCGACACTGATTTTTCCCTCCAGGGTATTTCATCACACCAATGAGACAAGCAACTAATTAACATATGAAATAAACGTGTGATTTTTACCAGAAATGAAAATAAATCATATTCATGGGATTTTTTTTAAGCTTTAAGTTAGAGTAATGATCTGCGATGATTTGTAAGTTAGAAGAACAATGGCTTCTGACCTCATACATGCCACCCTAGTGACAATGTATGTCTTTCATCCATCTACACACTGTAAGGTTACCATCTGGCTGTCCAGTATGAGGTGTGAAGTTTAGTTCTAAATTTTAAAAACGTATCCTTTTCTTCTGAAGACTTAGAATTTCTGTAAACACGTGAATGCCAAATATTGATCCCCACTGCCTTCTGCCACGCGCTAGTGTTTGGGTTGTTCATCATTATCGGCAAGAAGACTCGTCACTGAGCGACCACAGAGCACCAAAGAGCAGCAAGTCAGAGTAGAGAAGTCATGGCTGCATGAAATACAGCCTCTACCTTCAAACACACAACAGAGGACATGCAACGCTAGACACATGTAAAGCGGTTACCCAGGAGAGACAGTGTTTTCTGAGTACTCAGTGAACTGGGCGAGCCTGCCAACGGGTCACAGGAATGTGTGAAGATTGGAGGGAGAACCGGAATCGCTTCTTCACGATTGCGTTTGTGATAGGTGGCACTCACCGAGTCCCTCTGTGCAGGAAACTGTCACAAGCCTTTCATATAAACCATCCCCTAAATTGTGTATAAAAACCTCTAAGGCGATGGTTGTTATTCCACCATTACAGAAAAGGAAACGGGCTTTTTGACAAGATGAGACAAGACACTCGCTCTGTCACTAAGTAGGAAACTGAGGTCTCATGGAGATCAGTCCAACTCCATAGCCTGTGCTCTTAAATCTCATTCTCGGTTCAACATGCAGTATCATGGGATATATCCCATTTCTTCATTATACCCTTACAGCGTGACTTTGCATTGCCATTGAGCAATACCAAAACACAGACTATTTGGAATGACTGATTTCTGGGCATGCGATCTACGTCAAGCATGTGGAGCAAACAGTGTTTAGTTCTGGAAACTCGGGCACATATGGGCAAAAGACAGACAAGAAAAATCCCAGGTTATGGTTTTGTAGCACAGGATGACAATTAGCATTCTGAGAATCACCCGTGCACTAATTAATCATGGATGTCACTGATCGCTTTAGGACACACGGGTAAGAAACTGCTTTTAATATCCAGCTCTGTATTAGGAAGAGTCCTTTTCAGGATCCTAGTGGGAAAGACAGGCATTAGCACGTCTTCACAATGGTTCCAATTTATAACCTCACGGTCTAAGACTTGAAAGTCTGAATGCTGCCCCAAAACTGCTCACTCAGGTTCGTGAGGGGTTTTTGGGGGGATGGGGGAGTGGGGTCGTTTTTTTTGTGCCCACATTAGCATTCTCTGACAACCGTTAACTTCTCACATGACACCATCAGGGAGGGCCTCTCCAGTATACCATTTGGGGTGTATTTTCCCAACGAGCATGAGCTTGTGCGAGCATGCGCGTATGCCGACTCATCCACAGACCTGCCAGCCAGATGCCCCACTGGCAAAGCCCGGGAGCCTTCCCTTCATTAGTTCTCTGAGGCAGCCATCCGAGGTAATTCCTCTCGTCTCTCCTGATCTGCCAGCTGCAACAAGAATCTATCCAAGAAGTAAACAAGCTTTCCAGAATGTATCAGCGAGGCTGCTCAGAGGAACACACTAACGGTTCTGCATGGTTTAGCTTCCATACACGAGGTAGGGTGTCTCTCCTTAGGCAGGCTAGGGGCAAAGCAGGAAGGTCAAGGGCGCACAGGGAAGGGAGAAACTAAGGCGACCCTAGCTGCTGAGAAGCAACGGTTTAAATCTGTCTCAAATCTTCCTTTGTACTCATTTGTTTTTAGCACTGTGTTCCGATTAGCTTTCTTTGCTGCAGAACTCGGAAATGCTTTCAGGCGGCTAGACCATTGTCTCCCCGCTTAAGCAAGCAGAGAAATGATGCAGTAAGAATTGCTGAGGGAATGTGTGCAGGATTACTTTAAATCAAGAATATCTTGTTTTAACTTTCCCCAGAGTCTTCGAAATCAGTTAATATTTGGGGAGAGGGAAAAAATAAAAGACTCAGCAAAAATTACCTCCTGCTTGGTAAGGATAGAGGGCTGTCTGGGTCTCAGACAGAGGAGGCTCTGTGCCCCAAAAGTGCAGGAACAGGTATAGCCTGTGAGCCCGGGCAACATGGCCATCTGTGTTTGACAGCAGAAGCAGGAATGTGTTCAGTTAATGAGCCAGTTCTACATGACCATGGCTCTGCATCTATGACATGGCGGCGCATGCTCACTATGCTTCCTATGCAGGTAAATACTCTTTTATTTCAGTTACCACCACTGAATAACCCCATGGACGAAGCCTTTTTAATTATTTTTTTATTCTTTTTAATCTGTTTAAGATTATTCTTGTGCATTTCAGGTGGAATAAAAGAGCTTTGTAAGCAATTTCCAGCAGGGAAGTGCAATTTGATTTTTTTTATTATTAACATTGCTCTCTAAGGACAGATAAGTTGGTATTTTTAATTTTTTAAAAAGACTTATTATTTGCACGTATGCCTGCATGACAGAAGAAAGCATCAGACAAAAGAGGGCATCAGATCCCATTACAGATGGCTGTGAGCCACCATGTGCCTGCTCGAAATTGAACTCAGGACCTCTGAAGGAGCAGCCAGTGCTCTCAACTGCTGAGCCATCTCCAGTCCTGGTGTTTTTTATTTTGAATTAAATGTATTTGTGTGGGGGCGTGCACATGTGCTCACATGATACTGTGTGCACGTGGCAGTCAGAGACAAATCATAGAAGTTGCTTTTCTCCTTTCACCATTGGGACTGAATCCAGATGGTCAAGTTTGGAAACAAGTGTTTTTTACTCACTGAACTATCTCACTGGCCCTGGATGAGTAACTAATATTTGTTAAAAAAAAAAAAACCTTAGCACAATACTTAACACATAGTGACTTCTAGGCATGTCTCTACTGACATGAAATATAGATTTCATATATTGGAGGATGCTATACATGAGACTAGGGAAGATAAGAAGTCATCAGTCTTACCGATCTTTAGAGCTACCATAATGACAGGCCTGGAAAGATTACTGGTGCAACAGTAGCACAAATATCGCGATAATGACTTTGTGACTGGATTTAAAGCACAACCCACATGTTAAAACCCATTCTTGGTAGTTATGAGAACCAGTAACTGTGGCTAGGGACTCGTGGACCCAGGGGAAGAACCTCCTACTATTTCTCCGCTAAACAGGCAGAATATTAAACCAACTCCTAGTGACCTGGGATTCTACAGACCGAAGTGCATCTCTCACCCATCGCCAGAGAAACCTCACTTTGCTGCAGGTGGTGATGACCATAACGACACACAATGGGCTTGGGGAAGAGAATGAGAGACTACAGAGAGCTCTGCCCAGAAAGGGACAACTACATCACACCCCTCAGGGAAGCCACTGCAGAAGAGGAGGCCTAGAACTACAAGAGCCAGGGACAGTGGGTGACAACAAGGCAGGGCTACTTGCCAGACACTGTAAGAGAGCTGCACGTGTGAACTCACAGTAGTAGTGTAAGCATTATAAGTAATAGTGTAAGCATAATAGTGTAAGCATGCGCAAGAGCAATGCACGTTCAAGCCAGACAAGATCCCATCATGGAGAGAGCAGACAGGCGCACACACCACACCCGTAGCTAAGGGGCTACTGAAAGCTGCTGGGACGGAGAAAACCAGTTTTGGTACAGGTGTAGTCCCTGCCCAATACATTGACTACGCTCGAGTCAAAGGCCACACATCTAATATTATATGGCCATACAGACTGGGCAAGTTGTGTCTATATTTAATAAACATAAATGTGCTTATGTGTACAGACACATGTATGTCTATACTATCTGTAAGGGACGTGAGACATGGAATGGGTTAGGGGAAGAAAAGACAGTGGAAGATAATGTAATTATATCATTATATTATATATTGTTTAATAATGTGATTATATAATTATATTATTTAATTATTATATTATTTAATTAATTATAAAATTGTTATTGTTTAATTTTAATTGTTTAATTGGCTTTAAAGCCTTTAGTTAGTTCTTCCACTCCTCAAAATGGGGCTCTGTTAAATGGCCTAGCCTGTCTGGAGGTTCAGCACCTTTGCTAAACAATGCCTTCTTGCCCTGTGTGTTCCAGGCACGATTTCCAAATGTGCCCAGGCTTCAAATCTCAGCCTCTCAACACCCACCCCCATGATGTACTTTCTCCAGCAAGGTCATACCTCCCCCAGACAGTACCACCAACTGGGACCAAGTGTTCAAGTATGTGAGCCTTTGAAGGGCATCTCTCATTCAAATCGTTATAGGAAAGGGGGGCTTATTTTGGTTCACAGTTGGAGAGAATACAGCCCTTTGTAGCAGGAAAGGCCTGAAGGCAGGAAATGTCTGGTCACTGTAAGTGCACAGTCAGGATCAGTCAAAGATCCCAGCCTACAGGACGGTAGGCCCTACACTTAGAGTGAGTTTTCCATCTAGCCTAGGTATTCTTCCAAGGACACACCCGGGGGGTTGTTTGCACAGTGATTCTGAATTCCATTAATCACCATGCCTATCTTCTAGGAGAGAGAGAGAGAGAGAGAGAGAGAGAGAGAGAGAGAGAGAGAGAGAGAGAGAGAGAGAGAGAGAGAGAGAGAGAGAGCTGTGTTGCCGTGTGGGTGTCTGTGCCCAAGCTGATATCCATGGCTTGGCTGAGGACCACAATGACATCCATGGGCAGTGTGGCAGTACAGGGCCCTGCTGATGTCTTGGATCTGTACTGTCCTGAAGACCATGCTGAGGTCTGTAGCACAGGCTGACACTGGAGGGCATAAGGATGTTCATGGTCCGTGCTGTCACCAGAAACCACATAACAGCCCATGATCCATGCTTCCCACTGTCTGCTACAGGAAAGGAAGCTACTTTTGCAGTGATGTTGATGAATGTAGACACACACTTGAAAAAAAGAGACATGGAAGGTTTCTGTGACAACCCCTTTCCCCACCCCATTCCACCCTCCAAAAAAAAGCCATCAAAGAGAAATCTTAAAAATTGTGATAAGGATGTTAAAGTGTAGCTCTCCCCAGTCAGTGGCTTGTGACGGGCAGTGAGGCTGGGGAAGGACTCGGTTTTCTTTGAGGGGATGGGCATTGGGAGTGTGAGCGTGCTCCAGTGAATATATGGGCAACACAAATTGGACTTGTGAGGTTTCTTCCTCTTCTTCTTCTTCTCCTTCTTCTTCTTCTTCTTCTTCTTCTTCTTCTTCTTCTTCTTCTTCTTCTTCTTCTTCTTCTTCTTCTTCTTCTTCTTCTTCTTCTTCTTCCTCTTCCTCTTCCTCTTCCTCTTCCTCTTCTGCTGCTGCTGATTCTTCTTCTTCTTCTTCTTCTTCTTCTTCTTCTTCTTCTTCTTCTTCTTCTTCTTCTTCTTCTTCTTCTTCCTCTTCCTCTTCTGCTGCTGCTTCTTCTTCTTCTTCTTCTTCTTCTTCTTCTTCTTCTGCTTCTTCTTCTTCTGCTTCTTCTTCTTCTGCTTCTTCTTCTGCTTCTTCTTCTTCTTCTTCTTCTTCTTCTTCTTCTTCTTCTTCTTCTTCTTCTTCTTCTTCTTCTTCTCTCTTCTTCTTCTTCTTCTTCTTCTCTCTTCTGCTTCTTCTTCCTCTTCTCTGCTTCTGCTGCTTCTGCTGCTTCTTCTTCTTCTTCTTCTTCTTCTTCTTCTTCTTCTTCTTCTTCTTCTTCTTCTTCTTCTTCTTCTTCTTCTTCCTGCTTCCTGCTTCCTGCTTCTGCTTCTTCTTCTTCTTCTTCTTCTTCTTCTTCTTCTTCTTCTTCTTCTTCTTCTTCTTCTTCTTCTTCTTCTTCTTCTTCTCTTCTGCTTCTGCTGCTTCTGCTTCTTCTTCTTCTCTGCTTCTTCTTCTCCTTCATCCTCCTCCCCTCCTCCTCCCCCCCTCCCCTCCCCCTCCTCTTCTTCTCCTTTATCCTCCTCTTCCTCCTCCTCTTCTTCCTCCTCCTCCTCTCCTCCTCCTCTTCCTCCTCCTTCTCTTCCTCCTCATCCATCTTTTCTGGGGGAGTGGAGGTCACAAGGATTGGGGGAGTGGATCTGGGAGGACTGGAAAGTGAGTGTGATCAGGGTGGATTATTCGAAATCCTCGAATATCAATAAAAGCATTGTGTTGAGGGAAAAAAGAGAAAAATCCTTTCTCCTTACTTTCATTGCTCCCTTTGGTACGTATTTTGTCACAGCTACAAGAAAAATAACTTAAGTGTTACTCAAACTCAGCAGGATCAAAAGTCCCACATAGCAGAAGGCATAAATCTGAGTCACTTTTTAAAAATATAAAGCAAAATAACTTTTTTATTCATGCATTCATCCAACATTTATTTAGTAGACATTTATTTTATGCACTGAATACTTTGAAGGAGGTGCCAAGGTACACAAAAAATATCTTTCCTATTGAATGAAGGCATTGTTTATTACCACACAATAATATTAAGTTGGCAATTACGTTAATTATCTTCTTCTCCCTTACAAACTACTGCAGACTTAGTTGCCCAAGGCAACACACATTTTTGTTGATGTTGTTTTGAAGTTTCCATGGGTCATGAATCTGAACACTATTTACCTGTGCTTTTTGTCTCACCTTCCCAAGCCACAGTCAAGGACTCAGCTATATTTGGGGCCTCATCTGAAAGCTCAACTGGAAAGATCTGCATTTTAGGCTCACTTGCTGTAATTGCTGGCAGAACTCCCTTCTTTTGGGGGTCAATAGAACAAACAAAATCCATTTCTAGTCAGCATTTAGCTGAAAACTGTGCATGGATTCTGCAGCATGGGTTTCACAAACTGCAACTTGGTTCATCAAGCCATTGGCAAGCATCTTCCAGTAAGACAGATGCCATGGTCTCCTGTGGTATAATGGAACTGCAGTCTCCAGATTGAGAGATACGGGTCCTCAGCCAGATGCTCAGGGGATGGGGATTATACAAAGGAACAAACAGAAGTCATCTCAGAAACCACCACGCAATGTTTATGTTGAAAATCCGTAGAAGACAAATACTGAAAACATGACACTGACTTGAGTTCAGGAAACAATTTATCTTTATTATACAAGATACTTAAAGCAGGAGAAATGGGGGCTGAAGTTATGACTCAGTTGGTAAAATGTTTGCTGTGGGAATACAGAGGCTGAAATTTTGATCCCAGTGTCCATGAGACAAGCCGGGTAGCCTGTAACCCGAGTTCTGAGACAGAAGGGGACTGGAGTGTCCTGGGTTCTAGTTCAGCTACCTAAGAGAATGCAAGTCCCAGGCTCAGGGAGAGAACCTGCCTCAAAGGCATCAGTAGAAAGTGAAAGGGAGTGACACCCAATGACCTCCTCTGGCCTCTGCAGGCACACACAGGTGCACAAGCACATACATGCACTCACACAGACAGGAAAACACAAACTAAATGTGTGAATGGACAAATAAAATTGGATGTTGATTGAGGCAAGTCACTCGAAATTTACCTCTGGCTTCCACATACATGAATACATACCTGTGGGACTGTGAAAGGCAGCCTAGTTTCCAGTTGAGGAGGTTTGAAATCCCAGTGACTTTGAAGGGATAGTAGGCGTTTTGCCTGACTCCCAAGAAACCAGGCCGGTCACTAGCCCACAGCCCTCCATTTGTGGCCATCAGTCACGTAAGGGCAATGCCCTAAGCCCCTCCACAAGTAGAGGACACGACCATAGGGCACATAGGCTCAAGACAGATCTCCATTATAATGAGGTACCTAAAGGCCTGGAGGCTTAGCCAATGAATTTTCCTTCCCAGACATTCCTTCCTGCAAAAGGTATTTAATCTCAGGCCCATGCTGAGAAGTAGGGTATGGTTTTATTTATCCACCTTCTATCATGACAATAAACACCTTAAAACCACAGACTGTCTCTTTTCATTGAGGTCCCTATAGGGAGCCACAGAGAAGGCCTTCTCCTACAGAGCTTCCCTGAGTTCCCAGCGGTGGCCACAAAGCTCAATCCTGTCTAGCTATACCACCACCACCACCACCACCACCACCACCACCACCACCGCCGCCACCGAGGGACCAGCCAAAGCTCCCCGATACCCCGTCCCCCTCGGCCCACGCTAGATCCAGCCCCGCAGACCCCCACTCTGTTCTCAGCTGGTCCGCAGCATCCCAGTCGCTCCTGGATGCCCAAGAGCTTGAGAACCAGGTAGCTCCGACCTCCTTGCAGGCCTGGGGACCCTGGAGCCAGCTGCAGCTGTGTCCACGCGCTCAGACCTTGCTTCCCCACCCCCAGAGCGGTGTCCCGTGGCTTCCCATAGCCATACACCCACCTGGAAGCAGTGGTGTGGGGTAAGTGTGGTCAAACCTCACTCATACTGCCTCCCTGAGCCCTGTGGCAGAGCAGACATGGGACGCCCGTTAATCCTACACACACCCACAGCAACAAGTATATACACACATACAGTATTATATACGTATATAATACAGTACATACAAGATAATTTCAATGAACAAATCGAAAAAATAGGTTAATACTTGAGGTAATAGCATATAAATAGAGGAGGGCTGTTTGGGCTCATGATTACAGAGGTCATGTTCTAGCCCATGGTCAGTCAGCCCCACTGCTTTTGGGTTTGTGGTAAGGCCCATAGTGGTGGGGAGCACAGAGTGGAACAGAGCTGTTCATCACATCGAAGACAGGAAAAGGAATGGGCCAATTTCCCAACATTCCTTCATATTTTCCATAGTCACCCAATAGCACCATGTTGGAGACAAGTCTCTCCAACCGGGGCCTTTGGGGAATGTTCCAGATCCGGATTACGACACAAGGGAAACTAGCATAATCCTTGTTGCCCTATTGTATTGAAAGGGTAAGATTTATAATTCTCCATATATGTTCTCGCATGAAAAGAAACTAGCAAGAAGAGGATAGAGGGATGAAGGAAAGGGCAGGAACACTGTTCAGACAAGCAGTCAAAAAGATACTGCCATGAGCAGTCTCAGATATCAGTACAGAAAGCGTCAACCACAGTAAGAAATTGGAGTTACCACAATAATATAAATGGCCAGATTCAAGACACCATGCCATGTCATCAAATGATAGAAACCCCTTGTGCTGGCTTGAATATGCTTGGCTCAGGGAGGTGTAGCCTTGTCGGAGGGGGTGGGTTTTGAGACCCTCCTCCTAGCTGCCTGGAAGACAGTCTTCTGTCTGCCTTCAGAACAAGATGTAGAACTCTCAGCTCCTCCAGCAACATGCTAGCCTAGACACTGCCATGTTTCCTGCCATAAAAAGAATGAATTGAACCTCATAACGTGTAAGCTAGCCCCAATTAAATGTCATCCTTGTAAGAGCTACCTTGGTCATGGTGTCTCTTTTCTTTGAACCATACAGTTTGTATTTTTTCTGTCTAAGCATGCTATGCTTGATCAAAATACTTTTTATGAGAGTAAACTACAAGACAAAGTTTCTGCTGAACTTTTTGAGACTCCCTTTTTCAATGCAGTTAATTGAAATCTCTTTGCCTTAGCCCCAGGTACTTTCCTCAGACAAGGGCAAAAAGCAGCCGTATTCTCCAAAATATTACAAAGAACAGTCTCTAAGCCACATATTAAATTCTTCTCTACTAAAACATCTTGGGCCAAGTCTGCACAGTTCAAATCATGCTCAGCACCAACGGCTTCCATATTCCTACTAACCACACTTAAAGCATCCCATTGCTTTCTCAGTCCAAAGTCCCCAAATCTACATTCCAATACTCCTGGTTCCAACTTTGTCCTAGTTAGGTTTTCCATTTCTGTAAAGACACTATGATCAAGGCAACTTTTATAAAAGACAACATTTAATTGGGTCTGGCTTACAGGTTCTGAGGTTTAGTCCGGTATCATCATGTCAGGAAGCATGGCAGAGTCCAGGCAGGCATGGTGCTAGAGGAGCTGAGAGTTCTACATCTTGTTCCATAGCGGAAGCTGTCATCCAGGAAGCCAGGAGGAGGGTTTAAAAGCCCACCCTCTCGGTGACACACTTCCTTCAATAAAGTCACACTTCCTAATAGTGCCAATGCCTGGGCCAAGCATATTCAAACCACCACACCCCTCTTCAAGCCTAGATCAGTAAGCTTCCCTCAAAAATGTAGATCTACAACCTTTATTTGACTATCCAGACCCATGTGTTCTCATCTTGTTCTTAGTGGTATCATCTAGTAAACCTTAAAAAAAAAAAAAAAAAAAAAGCCCAACTATGATAATGCCTTTAATACTGGAACTCAGGAGGAGATTGAGGAAGGAGAATCACCAGGAGTTCAATCAAGGCCAGCCTGGGTTATACAAAGAAACTCCGCCTCAAACAAACAAACAAACAAACAAACAAAAAACAACAAAAACAAAAACAGAGGCAGGATAGCACAGTGGCTACAAGCACCCACTGCTCTTGTATAGGACCAGGGACTGGTTCCCAGCACCCACACTGGACAGCTCGCAATCCTCGATTAACTACAGCTCTAGAGTCTCTATAATCCTCACCTAGCTTCTGCAGCACCCAAAAGCATGTGATACATATAAGCTCATGCAGGCACATATACACAGAATAAAATAACTCTCTTAAAGAGACACAATGCAGAGGAGCACTTACATTTGCAGGCCACCTTGCTGTGCCTTCTGTAAATGAACAATTTCAACTTCCCAGTGTGCACTGCTTCTTTGAAACCTGTGCTTGGAAGTTAGTCTCTCCATTTCATTGCTCCTTCCCAGTGTTCTCCCAGGAATTAGACATGGAATTCAGCTTCTAGAGCTACCAGATGTACAACTGACATGTTGAAATGAGCCACACATGCCTGTTTCCATAAAAGGAAAGGCCAGTGGGGACATTTGTTTCTCTTCCTCCTGACCCAAGTGATGGCACCCTATTAAGAGATACTCATAAAAAGGCTCTCAAATATCCTCTTCAAGTGTAAGAAGAGAAATCCTTCCATTACCAAATTTCTCCAGAATTAAAAGCTAATAATAATAAATTGATTTCAGAGTAAACCTCAGCTGTCTCTTTGCTCCACAATACTAAAAGCACAAATCAATTTCATGATAGGGGGAGCATCCCCTATGACTTATTTCTGTGTCATCAGGTCTGGTTTATAATGTTCTTGTTCAATGTCATAGGTACTTGTTCTTTTCTTCTCATCATTTCACCCATCTCTCCTCTTCTTTCACTCCAACTAATCTTCAAAACAAAATATCCCTTCTCCCTAAAGAGCAATGATTTCAAGTGGAGACTGACACCCAGGAAAATACAATGAAGTCAATAATACATTCAGTTCTTAGTCAAAATCTAGGTGTCTGTATGTCGTTCTTCCTGCGAAGTGACTGTAACCACACTGCCAGTCCTGAGGCATTCTCTCCTGATTCTGTAAGTGCACTATGTGTGCAGGAGGCAGCTGCAGCATCAGCTGAGAGCCCGCATTCCCAACCACAAAAAGGAAATCGGGAGTTCTCAGTAGAGATGGTATGTGGGTCTTCAAAATCTCAAAGCCCACCCCCAGTGATACACTTCCTTTATTAAGATCACACCTTCTCACCCTCTCCAAGACAGCAACCAACTCTGGACCAAGTATTCAAAGCTGGTGGCTTGTTGGGGACATCTCATTCAAACCACCACACCTAACCAGGCATTTAAAATCAAGTTATTTACACAAACACAGACATTAGAACTTGCCTAGCCCACCCGCTCTGGGCACTTTAACAAGCTACTATATGACTCATTATTAATGTGCTAAAGATCAGGGACACTGGAATGAAATAACGTGGGCTCTGCCTGCACTGAGACACATATTCTATGAAAGGATCTAGGATGAGCACGCGCTCCCGATACAGCTGGCTAAATCCTTCACTACACAACAGGCAGGCGCCTTTGGAGTCCAGAAGAGAATCATTTCATTCAAAATTGCGGGGTAGAGGAGAAGACGTGGAGAGTGAGAATAAATGACCAGTATCCCAAGGACAGCCAAAGAGAATGGAAACCTTGCCATTGAGTAAAGGGTGCCCCAGACAGAAAACCCTGTAGAGGAGCCAAAAGGTGTGCAGGTCTGTGACACACGAAACTGTGCTGTGGTCTGCAGAGCCTCTGGAGCTGAGTCATGGATGCAGTCTTTGGAGGCAGAGCACAGGCCACCTGGAGGACCGGGCTGGATGCATCGCCAGGCCACACACAGGCCTCGCAGGGCGGGGAGTATCAGGGTCAATATGAGGGTCTGTTTTCAACCTCTGAGCTACACCCCTCCATTTTCATTTTAAAGTAGAGAGTATCTCTAGACTAAGCCTGAGAACATAAATATTAACAAAAGGAGTCTGAGGGAGGAATTACAAAGGGAAGAGAGAGAGAATTGGAGACCTTAGGACATGGGCTTTGGTGTCTCTGCCTTCACTTGTAAAAGTTGCCCAAGGAGATGAGGAGCAGCAGTGAGTGAGCTGGAGAGGGCATCATTGGAAGAGCTGCGGTCCAGAAGCAGTGAGGTTTGTCTATGTCCATCCATGGGACAATTTCCAAAGTCTTGTGGTAATGTGTACTGGTTTTCAGAGGCTCTTCGGAGTCTTGGCTGTGGCTGCTACTGTCGAGAACGTGTTTAGGTGTCTCCTTGAGATTCTCAAACTAGAGACCATTTGAATAACTCTAGGAGAGCGTACACGTGCATGCGTCCGTGCCTGTGCGCGTGCGAGCATGCATACGTCTTTGTGTGTATGCATGCGGTATGTGCTTCGGGGGATTGAACACAGGACTTCCTGCATGCCAGTCAGATATGCTACCACCGAGCTACAGCTGCAGCTTCCCCAACCTCTCCAACATTTTCATTTCACTTTTTAAAATTTTTGAGACATGGTCTGGATGTGTCAAGATTGATGCTAAACTTGCAGCCTTCTTGCCTCAGCCTGTCAAGTAGTGGGATTCTGAGCCTGGGGCAGCAGCCCTGGATGGCTGCTGAATTCCTGGCAGCTCATGTATTTATTCTTCTGCAGCTGCTGGAATGTTACTTTATGCACCAACCCCAATCCCAGGGCTCCTGTGGTGTGATCCATAGAAGAGTTGTGATTCCCAGCCCGAGAGGACTATTAGCCTGGGAGGATTATTAGCCCAGGAAGGCTATGGAGCTCTGTGCCCTAACTCAGTCTGTATTATTGCTCCAGTATCATTGGTGGCTCTGACAGTGCAGAGGTCCCTATACCTGAACCTTCAGATCATTTTCTGACATCTAGATTTCTGGAGATTAGCCACCCTAAACTGACCATGGAGGGAAGAAACTACCCTGAGGCAGTGGGCAAGGGAGCATCATGTGCAGAAAACTACATGACTCTCTCCATGGCAATCGTCAAAGCTGGAAAGTGAATTAACAGCTCCCCAAATTCTACCCTACTTTCACCCAGTGTTCCTTTTCTCTTAATTCTGAAAAATAGTTAAAATTATGTCAGAATGGAGAACTGCAATCGCTGTGTTTTCTACCAACAGTGTTCACACTTGCTAATGATTAACTCCCTTTGACACAACAGCAATTGTAGAGGCAGAGTTAAACAAACAGCTTCAGGGGGCCCAGAAATGAGTTACAGGAGACTGGGCCAACTGACTTGGAGGCTCTCCAGTGCTATTTCCCTAGTTTAGACTTGTCCTAAGGGGCATTTCCATTTGGGGACCTGAAGTTCTGAAATTCCTTCCTCTTCCTGGTTCAACAAAAACGGATTTATCGACCTGCAGGGCACAGTCAAAGACATCTGTTAAGTTTGGCATTTCCTTGACCTGTACAGAGAACTCCATTGAGTGAACTGGTCGCCTTTTGTTCTTTGCAGCTTTTTGTCTACAGTGTACAAGCTTCCAGACAGGGGTAAGGAAGTTACTTATTATAAAGCTAAGAGGGAAACCTTTTTACTTCTTTACGCCAGAACTGCTTCCCTGCCGTGTCTCCTCCACAGAGTCTTCTCAGTGCGACAAAACTTTGGGTAAATATCCAAGAATCCTCTCTTTCTAGTATTCAAGGAGAAAAGAACAACGCGTGTTCAACAGCACGTCTTTGTGCTTTGGGTGAAGAAAACCAGGCAAGCACGAATGTGAGAGAATTCCTGTGTGCAAGCTGGCAGCTCTTTTATAAATGCTGCCTCTCAGTTCAGGTTCACCTTGGATGAAAGAGATAAGGAAACATAAACAAACGTTGGAACTAAGAGAAAGGACGAGAAATGCTTGCTAAGCACCCACCTGCACACACTCCAGCTAACAGCTGACAGCCCAGGAAATACCTGGCAAGTCTCGGAAACGGAGATGGCAAGACCAACGCTTGATTGTGTGCTCACTGGACTTCAAATGAGAGGTCCGTTGAAAAGCATCTCCTCTTCTTCAGCTCTGATTTTCCATTCACTGTCTTTACCATAAAGGAAGATGTCAGAAGAATCAAGCTGAAAAGAGACTAAGGATAAGGTATATGCACTAAGAAGAAAGGAGTGGGAATTTGCATGAGGAGGGAGGGGGCTACCAATCCATTTATTATATAAAAAAGACAGGCAGAAAGAAGGAGGGTAGGAAGGAAGGAGGGAAGGAAGGAAGGAGGGAAGGAAGGAAGGAAGGAAGGAAGGAAGGAAGGAAGGAAGGAAGGAAGGAAAGAAAAAGGAAGCTTTTTATCTCCAAATGGAAGATTTATTTTAGTATATCCAGATCAAAAAAAAAAAAAGAAAATTCTGATTTGTTTATAGAAAATACAGACATGCCCAGGGGTTAGGATAAATTGAGATCTAGACTGCACATGGGATTTGAGGCTGCACACCTTATAATAATGCTAGCCTGTTTGCGGTTTCTTTAATACGATGTCCTCAGACCTTTCAAAGACAGAATAATTGGAAATTGTAGGAGTGAGAAGATTAAGCTGTTTGATCAAGGATAGGAAGAGATGTATTTTCACAGAACTCCGAGAGAAGTCAGGAAGTTGAAACCATGACAAAAAAAAATAGACTTGGATCTATTTAGAATTCTAGAAGTGGGTATATTACACTTTTTGTTAACCTACCTGACAATTTAAGATATAGATTCTGTTCTAGTTAACATTTCTGTTGCTGTGATAAAGCATTCTGACCAGAAGCAAGTTAGTGAAGGGCAGGATTATTTTGCTAAACTTCTAGGTCACAGCCCATCACTGAGGGAAAGCAGTAGTTTGAAGAAGAAACCATGGAGGTTGGTACACAGGCTCATGCTTAGCTAGCTTTTATACATATACATTACATATACTATGTATATACAGCCCAGGACCACCTTTTCAGGGGAATGGTACTGCCCACAGTGGGCACCATTGTTGCACCAAACAACCACCAAGACCAATCTGATCCAAGCAATCCCTCAATTAAGGATCTTGTCTCGGGTGAGCCTGTTGTATCAGGTTTACAGTTAAAGCTAACTAGGACAGATTGGATCTTAATGTTTGATGAGAAAGAGTTTATTTTCTGACCTTCTCTGTATCTAATAAAAGGAAACAAGAGTACTCATGTATAAAACATAATCATGCTTTTTTGCATGTTTTCTAAAGTATAAAGTAGGGTTCTTTGAGAAAGAAGAAAGAGAGCAGAGCCTGTTATGGTTTACATTAAATTACTAACAAAAATAAAAATCCATAATGAACATGATGAAAGATAAAACACACCACCTCAGGAGCTGTTTTCTTTTGGTTTCTAGAAATGACAGGGAAATTCTCTGTCAATCCATATATACATACATCTGTGTGTGTGTGTGTGTGTGTGTGTGTGTGTGTGTGTGTGTGTGTGTGCAGTTTGCAGATATAATCTACATACTGCAAGCCCAGCTGTTGGCTCTTGGGAAATCTGACCCATTCACAGATGTTCCTGGGCAATCTATAGCAGAACTGTCCAGCAGAACAAAGCAGGACCCTACCATTTCCTGCGGTACTGTTCATTGAACACAGTGGTGCCAGGGCCTGCCTAGATGTTTTCTAAACTCTATAGCCATCTGTGGTGGTAAGGAAATGGCTAAAGCCAAGACCCGACATTAGAGATTTCTTTCAGCCTTTCACGCTCTGCTCAAATAGCAAGCATAGGGGAGCGCTGCCTGAGAAGTCAAGTACAGATCATGTCAGACTACAAAAGGAGTGAGAAGGATGACAAATCTGACTGTGGTGGGAACAGATGTCCACGGAGATCCCATGTTGAGTTTCTGTGGCTCTCTCTGCATGGATAAGGTTGTATAGAGGCTAGACACTTCTAGGAGTAAGTCTAGTTCAGCAGACAGAGGCAAGAAGTCTTCAAGATGACAATTAATACAGACGAATAAAAGTCACACTTATGGTTTTCCCATGTGTTTGAAGGACAGAGGATCAAGATCAAAGTACCAAAGAGAGTTAGTTTTGTCTGAGGCCTCTTTCCTCAACTTTTACCCTCACTCTAGCCTTACACAATACCATTTTCCCCTGGCACAGGGCTGTATTCTACTCTTTTTTAAAAATGTGTGTGTGTGTGTGTATCCTCAGGTCAGAGGATAACTTTCGGGAATCAATGCTTTCCTTCCATGTAGATCCCTGTGCTCAGACTCAGGTGCTTTTACCACTGAACCATCTCCTATTCTTTTAAAGGCACATGCCGTATTGTAACCCCATTTTCTCTTAACAACCTCTTTAATGACCTTATATATAACTGCAATATAATCTCATTCTGGAGTACTCCAGGTTAGGACTTGACTATATGAATCAGTGTGTAGAGTAGTGGACCATGCCAGAAAACTTGGTAAGATTGAGAGGATTGGAAGCCCCAGAAGGGCACAGTAGAAGACAGTAGGAGCTTCACCTGCTTCTGACCAGGCCACTGTCACATGACCACACTCCCTACATAGGAACATGATCTATGGTCACGTAGATCAGGACAGAGTCCTCCATGATAATGAGGTATCTAGAGGCCCTGGGGTTTATCCAATAAGCATCTCTTCCTGAACATTCTTTCCTGCAAAAGGTATTTATTTAGTCTCTGGCGCTCCCCCCTAAGAGGTGGTATTCCATTTTTCACGATGAACAACCAATAAATAGTTTGGAAACAAGGACCGTCTCTCTCATCAAGAACCACCCAGGGGAGCATGGATGAAGCCTTTGTCTACAGAGCAATGCCATCTAAGTTTCCTGCCCACTGCTAAGTAAAGCAAGAGTTTCCCATTCCCTCAGCCCTGGTCTTGTCCTCAGCCCACAGGCCTCCTCCATTCCCAACGTATTAAGACGGCACTGTGTCTGGATGTCCAGGAGTTTGGGAACCTCTGCCCCCAGCCACTTCACAGACCATCAGGCCCCCACCCAATACTGCATTCTCTCACTCCCTGAGCGGTGCATGGTTGCCTCCCTAGAGTCCATCATCCAACAGGGAGTGTAGGGTAAATGCCGTGAAGTCTCCCTTTTGCCTGCCCAAGCAGCATTCCCACAGCCCAGCGGTAGCAGAGCTCGGAACCACACATCAGTGGTCACACAATCCAGGCCATGGTTCTGCAGTTAAATATTCAGTAAGAGAGTGCTGTAAAGGACTAAGCCCAGGCAATGATGGATTTGTAGCCCCAGCCACTCTGCAGCCTGAGGTGTATAATTACTGAGGCCAACCTGGGTAACACAATGAGATCTCATCTCACAAAAGAAGGAATTATGGGCGTACAAGTTTTAAGGGCCGTGGTTTATTTGAAACAATTTAATTTGTAATCCATACGACTGAAAAACTGAGATGGAAAAACTTAAGACCCTGCTTCTTGTTATTACCATTGTCTCCTTCCTCTTCTTCCTCCTGCTTCCTCCACCTCTTCATCCTCTCCCTCCTCTTCCTCCTCTCCTCCATCTCTTTTCTCTCCTCTTCTTCCTCATTTCCTTCTCCTCCTTCTCTCTTTCTATAACCTCACAGAGTCTCCTATAAATTTCTAAATTATTTTAGAGCTTTCAGAACTACAAATAATCATGGCCCAGTATTTCTTCCTGGAGAGGAGATATGATTTTGCTGTCACAGTAGCATTTCTCTTGGCATCATCCTTGTCCAGGTCTTGTTTAGGCAAGCCAACTGCTGACTAATCCTGATCAGATTCCCTGTCATTTCTTAGACACTGTCTCACATGGATATTTTATCTCTTAAAATTTGTAAGCCTCACACAGGGAAACAAAAGCAGGACAGTCTGAGTTCAAGGATAGCCTGGGCTACATAAGGGGACTTTAACTTAGAGAAAGAAAAGAAGAAAAGAAGAGAAAGAGAGGGGGAGGGAGGGAGGGAGGGAGAGAGAGAGAGAAAGAGAGAAGAGAGAGGAGAAAGGAGAAGAGAGGAGAGGAGAGGAGAGGAGAGGAGAGGAGAGGAGAGGAGAGGAGAGGAGAGGAGAGGAGAGGAGAGAAGAGGAGAGGAAAGAAGCAGAGAGGGTGGATTACAGATGCCTTCTTATGGCCTGTGAGAAGAATGGATTCCATGCAGTACTGCACACAGCACAATAAGCTACTAAACAGGAGAAGCTGCATCATAGCACAAGCATCTGATTTGAAATAAATACAGGCTTTGTGATCACAAATATGGTCAACTGTTTTTAGTGTGTGCACGTGTGTGTGTGTGTGTGTGTGTGTGTGTGTGTGTGTGTGTGTGTCCAGAATGGGTTTCTCTGTGTAGCCCTCCTGGATGTCCTAGAGCTCACTCTGAAAACCAGGCTGACCTCAGAGTTCTGCCTGCCTCTGCCTCCCAAGTGCTGGGATTAAAGGTGTGTGCCACTGTTCCAGTGAGCAAACTATTTTTTTTTTAAAAAACGAATTCAGGAAGCCTATGCCCGTAACTAGTTTTTGTCCTTACCCTTTCATTATTAATTCGTTAAATATAAGCCTATGTTGAAAATCCACTAAATTCTAAGAACTCTGCCAGGCACCGTAGTCTCTGCTTAGAAGTGGTCACAGCCTGGAGACAAAAAAGAGAAATGCATGGTTAGGCAAGTAATAGGCGAAAACCCGAAACCACACTCGGATGACTACTTCCTGTATTAACTTGGTCTGCCAACCCTTCCAAAATACATGGTGGTGGACCGCTCAGATCGCAATAAACGGTCACATCCCCGTGGGCACATGGCAGCATTGGACTCGGGGAATTATAACAATACAAAATAGACAGGACATGGTGATGGGAGGGGGAAGGGGACAGTAAAGGGAGTTGGAGAGAGGTTGGGGGATGTCCACACATATTGTCCATAGCCATCCCCCAACCATGTATACTATGCTAATCCTGTCAAACGATGGCCTTGGTAGACTGACCCCCTCCCCCCCGGACAAGGAGGCGTTCTGCCACATGTCCTTAGGACTCTACTGCAGCTCTTCTCTACCTCTTGCCTGCTTAACTAACCCACCTCACTGAGAAGATTCAGCATGTCTTTACAAGTGTAAAACGAATTTCTTAAGTCTCTCTCTCCCCTGCCATCTCTTTCTCCATGTATTTGTGTTAGTGTATGTCTGTATATACAAACACACATTTATACACACATACATTTACATATACATATATGTATTTTCAAACATGTAATATTTACATGCAAGCATCCTGCAGGCTCTGTTTCCCAGGAGAACCCTGACTATTAATAGAGTATGCATAATTGTAATTCCCTCCCTCAAAAGAATAAATGATGTGGCGTCTGAGGTGGATTCGAAGATGAGAATAGTTCCTAAAACTGAACATTAGAATCCTGAGGACTAAGCGAAGCAGCCCGTTTTTCTAAAAGCAGTGTCCATCAACTCACACAGACAATCTGGAACTCCATAGGCTGTTATCAGGAATTATTGTTAAACTCTGTTTCCATTTTGCAATCATTACAAATATCAACACAAGTAAGCTAGGTATTTTCTGGAGTTACAAGTTGAATGTGAAAATCTACCACCTGCCCAGACCCATGCATTTGAATACTTACTGGTGGTATTAACTTGGAGGATACAGAAGCTTCCAAATATGGGTCCCAGTTGGCAGATGCAGAGATATCTAGGGCAAGGCCAGACTCTCATATTCACTTTCAGTCATGTAAAACCTGAAGCCACAAGCACACACTGCCATGGAGTCAGCCATTCCTAGGCTTCCCCAGCCAGGAGAGACAGTAACTCGTCAAACAGAAGCCAAAAGACTACCAATGGAGACACCACAGTATCTAATAAAGTCAGCTCTAAGTGAAGCCATTGCTATGCCGACATAACCACAGGGATCTTTCGCTTCTGGAATAGTTTGTGGGAATGTGGAAGAATTTGGAGCTGTGGGTTAGAGAAGCCCCGGAAGGCTGCAGAACTTGGTAGGCATTGATGTGGGCGTGTAGAAGACTGAAATGCCAGTAGCAGTCTGGAGGGCAAATGTCCTCATGGAGATTCAGACTGGGGACTCTATTGGTGAGTGGACTAGAGGTCATTTACATTACACTCTGAAAAGGCATGTGATGACCTTCTACCCATGTTCTGAAATGCTGGGTAACATTAAATTAAAAAATGATCAGGTTTTTCACTTTGTTTTGTTTTTGTTGGTGGGTTTTGGGGTGTGTGTGTGCATGTGTGTGTGTCTGTGTGTGTCTGTGTATGTGTGTATGTATGTGTATGGGTATGTGTGTATGTGTGTGTATGTGTGTATATGTGTGTGTATGTGTGCATGTGTGTATGTGTGTGTGTGCGTGTATGTCTGTGTGTGTATGTGTGTGTATGTGTGCATGCATATGTGTGTGTCTCTCTGTGTGTGCATGTGTGCAGGCGTGTGTGTGTGTGTGTCTGTGTGTGTGCATGTGTGTATGTCTGTGTGTCTGTGTGTGTGTCTGTGTGCATGCATGTTTATGTGTGTGCATGTATATCTGTGTGTGTATGTGTCTGTGTGTGTGCCTGTGTGTTATTTTGTGAGGTGGTAGTGGTAGAAGCTGTATTACAATGGAGACCCTGGGATGCTGAAGAAGCCAGACAATGAGGTGTCTGCTGAAGACAGTTGCAGACTCACAGTGGATCTGTCCTGAGGGAGAGGCCACTTCCACTCACATAAGCAGAACTGTAAGGATGGAGCTACCCATGCGCGGGAGCCTGGACGACAGCACCATGAGCTCTGCACTCCAGACAGTTGCTTCTGGATTTGGTACTTGTTGTTGTTTATTCTATGTTATTGTATTTTGAAAGCACACAACTCCCATCTTTTATTTTAGCCAGCTCATAGTTTATGAGTCTCAAAGGAGACTTTGAACTTTGGACTTTTAAACAACTTTGGAGCAGCAAGACTTTTGAAGTTCAACTAAATGCACTCCACATTACAAAGTAACTTTAAGCTTATGAGGACCCAGGACAGAATGACATGTTTTAAACGTGAAATGTCCCCCAGGATCATGTGCTTGAACTGGAAACTAGGTTTCTCACTGATGGTGTTATTCTGGAAGATTATGGAACCTCACTGGGTTAGACCTCACTGACAAGAATAGGACCATAAGGATGATAGAACATTATATTCCTGCCTTGGTTCCAGACCATCCGACCCAGTCTACAACATAAAACGAGCAGTTACTGTCCTCCCACTCCAATCCCCTGCATTTAAGGAGGACCTGGGTTTGGTTCCCAGCACCCATATGGCAGCTCATGGTCCGTAACTCTTCAGTTCCAAGGGATCCAGCATCAGACCATACAGCAGGGAAGTTGCAACAGCAGAATTTTAATAGAACTTGTCTCATGATAGCCACAGGCTACACACAGGGAGCGATGGCTTCAGGAATGCTGGAGTTCAGCTCCCCTCTTTGCTTTGGACAGCCTGGAATCCCAGACTCAGGAGATAATGCCACCTACAACTAAAACAGGCATTCCTACATCAATGAACTAAAGCAGGACAAGTTCTCATGACGGTCTCAGAGGCTAACTTAACCTACACAGCTCTTCTCTCACAGGCATGCCCAGTGGCCTCCTCCGGGGTAAAGTAAACAGTAACGACCACAGATGTCATGTTCACGAAATCCTTCCTCCATTAAGAGAGGAATTCTTTTAAGTGGGAAAAGTTGTTTCAAGAAACAAGGAAAAGGCAAGCAGTTTACACAAAATGAAATGATGGGGAGTAAGCTTTATGCAATAGCAATTTCAGCCAATATAAATGGATCAAACTCAGCAAGGAAAACAGTTCTCAGGACAGACAAGTTTTTATTCATGGAAATGGGATTGTAAAACAAGATAAAGGCTATCCAAAGAAAAGCACAGACTCTTAAATGCAAAATCTGAAGGACTTTACAGGAATGTAACATGTTTTACAGGAAAACAAAACAAAACAGTAAGGGCACGAAAGGAAACTCAAACTCCGGTCGGCTGGCTGGCTGGCTGGCTGGCTGGCTGGCTGGCTGGCTGGCTGGCTGGCCGGCTGGCTTTTCTACCTGCCAGCATGGGAACACAAACAGACAACCACACACCGTTTCTCTTTATGTGAGTTCTAAGAGTCAAACCCGGTCCTCCAGCTTCACTCACTAAGCTTCCTTCCTCTCTAGACCTAACTAGTATTTTCGTAAGCGTGAAGACACACATGCAGAAAGTCATATGAGAGGAGAGAGCAGCAGGAGTTCATTAGGTCAGCATACCATGAGCTATCAGAAATCAGCAGAGGCAAGAAAGATGTCTCCCACACGCCTCCAGGTCAAGTGTAATCCTGCTACCTTGATGTCACACTTTTGGCCTCCAGATCTGCAACACAATAACTTTCTATTGTTTTAAGCTACTCAAGTTATAAGGGCCCCAGGAAGTGTACACACACACACACACACACACACACACACACACACACACAAAAGCCAACAACAAAAAAACCCAAAGATTTCAACAACATAATTAGCAATTTTTTTAATCAAATGGGCATGTCCTCGAGCCCACTCTCAATTATTTTAAAAATACACATTCCTGTTTTCCGTACACAGTTTGTTTATATAATGTTGAATATTACCACAGCTGAGAATTATTTCCATCAACGGCACAAGGTTGGAATCATTTTTATCTCCTAAATAAGCAGGCAATTCCCCCAAGAGTGAGAAAAATGGTCTTGGAAGCCTTTCAGCCCTTCCTTGTAGTAGAGACAGCTTGTTGTCCTGTGCTTAGAAAAGAACATAGCTAGCTAATTAGCCACAAGCAAACAAGCGCACCCAGGATCCCTGTTTTATCCACTGCGAAAGGTTCTTCAGAACTCAGATTTTCACAGACACGATTCTATTTTTGTTTCTAAATCAACACTCAAGTTACTGTCCCAATCATTATTGCAACCAGGATAATTACTCTTAAAGTTACAGCCCCCAGAAGCAAGAAGAGGTTTTTGTTTTTTGTTTGTTTGTGTTTGTGCTTTTGTCATTGTGGTTGTTTCTTCTGGTGCTGGTGACCAACT
This sequence comes from Rattus norvegicus, assembly GCF_021556685.1. Taxonomy (NCBI): domain Eukaryota; kingdom Metazoa; phylum Chordata; class Mammalia; order Rodentia; family Muridae; genus Rattus; species Rattus norvegicus. The sequence continues at coordinate 6,648,589 of NC_141551.1, read as the reverse complement.
TGAGGTTTCATAAGCAAATACATAGAAAGTTAACTTGCTTAAATAACCTTGGCTTGAGTCACATATATTTTATCATGCCTCTCCCCAAATGTCATGTTAACATTCATCGGATATGGAGGAAAAGGTAAAAGAGTCCAGGTACTTTGCAGAAAAGAGCCATAGTCAGCCTTCTAGCTACCATGGCAACAAAGGACAGCTGTCAAAATAGAGTAATGTACTGGGGGATGCTCGTGTTATAGACCACCTTCTGCCTTCTCCTTCAGTTACATCATTCACAGTTACTGACCTGGGCAAGAACTGGGTTCTTGCTTTGGTGGCTTGGTTGCTTGGTTGCTTGGTTACTTGGTTGCTTGGTTGCTTGGTACAATTCTTTTTAACTGTGCAATGTGTGTGCCCTTCCTGGTATTCAAAGATCCCGTAAAGAGAGCTCTTTCTACTTTTGCATCCCACTGTCTCCTGAGCCCTAGCCCTCCCTTATAATTGAGTCTGGTCTGGAAGAAGGGACGTTTGTCAAAGGATATATGCTAGACTTCCTGAAGAAAGGTCAGTCGCCAGGGTTTTGGTCTCAGTAACAGTACCTCTTGGAGGCAATTCCTCCAGGAATTATGTCATGCTTCTGAACCAAAACCTTCTCTGGCTGCCACTTGTGGTGCAAAGTGAGCTTTGCAAGGGACACTTCAGTGAAGGCGTAAATTGACAACTCTTTAGGGCAGATTTGCAGATACAGCCAAAGTCATGACCGTTAGCCACTCATGAACTCTCAGAGATCCCACCTGCAGAGCAAGTGGAGACCTCATCTCACAGCGTAGCCGCCTCTGCCAGCAGATGTCACATGACGGGTGCCAACCTTCTGTCTAGTTCTCATTCTTCCTGGTATTGTGGCTTCTTTCTAAACGAAGTTGACTTCTTTTGAAGTTCTCACCCTTAAAGGAATAAGGTGATTCTCTCTGAGAGCCTCTCCTCAGATGTCATTGAACTCCTGATCCCAGGCTCTCAGAGCAGAACTGTGATGTTCCAATGGACCTTTCTGAATGCAACTCTTCCAGTGTGTGTATACATGTGCATGTGCACATGTATATGTTCATACATGTGTGGGACTTTCAAGAGTCAGTCCTCTCTTTCTACCATGTGAATCTTAGGGGAGGAACTAAGATCGTTAGACTTGGCAGCAAGTGCCTTTACGCACCAGGCCAAATTCTAAAGATCCTACCCAAGATGGCAATCAAAAGTTGATGCATGGTGGCTACTCCTTGACTTTCAGGAACCCAAGTTAAAAGCAAAGTGTTAATTAATTGCGGCCCATCATGGGTATCATGGGTAGCCAGAGCCACATTCCTTCTGGGAGGTGAGCGCCATCATCCAGCGGGTACAGAACAAAATGGGAAGTCCCTCACGGTCAAGCTGCACACTCAGCACACAGAGCCTTGGCTACTCAGAAATAGAAGAGGCCGAGAGTTCCCCTTTATTGAAACTGCCACACTCATGTTTGTCTAACACTGTTCTCCCTCCTTGTTGCTGCTGTTTTTACGTTTTCTGTAAGTCCGTTGTGTGTTAAACTTACTCCATCACACCCCACCATAGCATGCCATTTTCCCTCAACTTGTACTGGTTTGCCTGCCCGGGATGTACTTCTGTTCTATTTTAATGGACTACCATGTCTTTTAGTGAGTGACAGCTAGGTATTTCTGAGCGCCAGAGAAGGGCAGCTGGTATCCTGGTACCCCCCTGCCACCTACACCAACACGACTTTCTTCTCCAATGATTCCCAATGTCCCTGTCAAAGGCTGCCTTTTTCTGGTTTCCTTTAACTGTTCCCATTTTCTGCAGCCCTTACAGTCGGTTAGAATTGTCCTCAGCATCCAAACTTAGTCTCTCCTTCTTAGCGCTAGCATTCTCCAAAGGCTACAACTGAAACACCCCTAACGTCAAAGGCTTGCAAGGATTCCCTCCTAACTGCTCCTCCTGCCCTGTGCCTCCCCTTTGTTTATTCTCTATCCCTACTGGCCCTCCCTGCACCACCAAGAAAGAAGGAAGGAGGAAAGGCTGCAGCCCCTGCCCATCTTGCTTAAATCACACTAACCCTGTCCACCAGCCTGCCCAGATTCCAAGGTACACAGTACCTGAACCTTCCGGTCCTTTCTGGCAGCTTCGTAAGCAACCTGAGAGCTCCAAGCTGTTCATCCGCACGCTTCCTTGTTCCTCCCACCTCCTCTCGGCACAGTCCCTGGCTCAGACTGCCCGACCGTCTCACAGGGCACCATGTGACATGACCTAACTTCTTCCCTAAAGGGGAATACTGTTTCTCAGAGTGTGGATGGGCACAATGGAGAAGAGGAAGTCAGTCAATGACCTGAGGAACCTGAGGAACTGTATCAAAACAAATGAGCATATTGAGGGGTAGAAAGGAAAGTGACCAAGTCCTGGAGACACAGCGGTACCTCAGAGTGGCTGGGCACCCAAGCAGTGTGCTCCTGACACCACTCAAAGGTCTCTCCACGCACACCCTCCATTTTCCACAAGATTGGCCAGAGATGCCAAAATATGCCTGCCAAAACACCAGGCTGCTGGTGATTCGTTGTCCATGGCTTCTGTTAACCAATGGGCCGGAGCCTGGGAACATAAACAAGGGTTGAAAAGATCCCTGTCTTCAGGCAGCTCACTATTCACACATTAATGCAGATAACAGCAATGAGAGAAAGCAATTGGCTTCATTATAGAAACCTTCAAAAGGTTATGGTATGACATATAGAGCAGTAACGGGCCACGGCTAACAGAAGAGTTTGGCCTTTGGTAAGTCTGGCTGCATTCCTTAAATTGGACTGTATTTTTCTTCGTATCTTTTACCATTCACAAAACGTGTTTCAGTCTCTACATCAGTGTTTCAAGTCAACTTACTCTATCTACTACCAAATGCATGCAGGACCTAATACGTTGTTTTAAGACACGGAAGCACTAACCGATAGCATCTACTTTGGGTGTTGTTTTTGTTGTTTTTGTTTTGTTTTGTTTGGCCCCCATATTTCAGATTTAACATTTTAAGATTTGGGGAGGGGAGGTTATTGCATGTGAGTGTTTGTGGGTGTCAGAGCGTGAGATTCCACTGTAGCTGGGGATATTTGCGGTTGTGAGCAATGGAGTATGGTTACTGGGAACCAAACTCAAGTCTTCTCCAAATCCAATGTGTGCTCTAAACAGCTGAGCCTTCTCTCTAGCTTCTCTCACTCTGTTTTGATTAGGTCTATTTAGGGGGCTTATGTGGAGGTCAGAAGATGGCTTACAGGACTCAGCTCTCTCCTGCCATGTGCATGCAGGTATCAAACTCAGGACATCAAGTTTAAAGGAATCTGCCTTTACCCAATGACCCCGCCCACTAGCACTCACCGATTTTTTATTTTGTTTTGTTTTGTTTGAGACAGGGTCTTTTACTGAAATGGATCTGCCTGTTTTAGCCTCTCTTGGCCTGGGATTACAAGCACATGCCAACATGCCTTTGTTTTTATAAAACAGGCTGTGGCTTCAAACTTAGGTCATCTTGTTTATGCAGCAAGCGTATCAGCCAATGGAATTACCTCCTTAACTTTTATCACTTTTTTCCTTGAAAGGAAATCTATGCTTTGCCTTTCTTGGAAATATTCTCTACTTACAACTAACCTGCAAGTGAATTTCCCAGTTGGTGACACCAAAGTTAAATGATAGAATTGGCAGCATCAGCTGGCATCTGTGTCAGTGTGGGAGGGTTGAATGAAAATGGTCCCCATAGGCTCTAGGGAGTGGCACTATTAGGAGGTGAGACCTTGTTGGAGTGGGTGTGGTCTTGGAGTGGGTGTGGTCTTGGAGTAGGTGTGGTCTTGTTAAGTCACTGGGAGTGAGCTTTGAGATTTCCAGTGTTCAAGTCAGGCCCAGCTCACTCTCTCCCTGCTGCCTTCGGCAACAGATGTAGAACTCCAGCTACCTCTCCAACATCGTGTCTGCCTGTGCACCACCATGCTCCCCACCATAATAATAAACTGAACCTCTGAAACTGTAAGCCAGCCCCAGTTAAACATTTTCCTTCATAAGAGTTGCCTTGGTCACGGTGCCTCTTCACAGCAATAGAACATTGATTAAAACAGCATCAACATCAATTTCAGCATCAGCATCAACAAGGAAGCTGTTAAAATGCCTCCGCTCCTCTGCCTTTCAGCCAGTCTCTGTCTGCTTGTAAACTTTATTCTCTTTTATTCCAATTATGGAGGATGGTGAAATGTGAACTCTAGAGTTAAGCTGCAGCTTCCACAAAATTGCCTGTACCACATTTAAGTGAGAAGGCCCAGAGTTTCTTGGGAAAGGCCTTCAATTCTGTAATTAACCAAACTGTCAAGAAAATTAAAGTACAGATGCCCTCCTCCACTCACGGCTTCTTTGCTTCCTCCCAAGTGTCCCAGGGCCCATGTGCCCATGCTTTACACTGTCTCGTTCACAGCCTCACCCTGCCTTTCCCTGACCACGATATCCCAAGAGCCAGTGCTTCTACCTTTCCCTTTAGTAAGATGAGCATTCACCGAGAAGCCTAGTCTGGTCTCAGCTGAGTCTTTGCACAGTACTTTTTGGCTTGGGTTTAGCTTAAGTGTGTTCCCCAGGGAACATGCTGTATGATGAGCCTAGTCTCTGGTCTAGCCAAAGGGAAGCCATTATTAGCCCATCCCCAAACTCTGGCTTCCTTACTCTCTATTTGATCTCTCTAGTCTGCACATGATCACAGGTGAATCCCACCACCATCAAGGAATCCAGGCAAGGAAATCCTCATCAGAACCCACATTAACTATGCAGCCCAATCTTATACCTCAGCTTTCACAGTATGAGTTAGTAAACCTCTTTGTTTAATAAGATCTAAACTTAGAAATCTAATTATAGTAACAGAAAACTATCCAATACAGTATTTCTGATTAATTTCAGTTTCAGTGACCTACCCTCTTTAACTGACCAGATTGTACAATATTTTTAAGGTGCCTTTTTACCCTACCCCACCCGCAAAGAACTCTGTGTAGGAAGGTTATGGGTATTTTGTTTTGTTGGTTTTGTTTCAGAGGTCATGAAAAGAACAAGATGGCCAGTGCCCTTTAAAATACAGGAAGTCCTGGAACAAACCCTTTGGCTCACAGGGAGTCAGTCCTGTCTGGCAACTCCATTCTTGGCTCACCAGCCTGCCAGCATGTTGACCTTGAAGACACAGAACAGGGCTACCTGTCCATGTGGGCTGCATCCTCTTTTAGGGGGTCCTGGGGGCTAAATTTTATTTTTTTATGTTGTTGTTCTGCTCTGTCCTGTTGTGTGGACTTCAGTTTCTTAGCTGGACTGACTCTCATTGGAATATTTTGTATGAAAAACTTGAGACCCTCCTGCATGATTATATTTCTTAATTAGCCAAACAAGTAGGTTCTAAGTCTTTTTCTGACCAAAATGTTCTTCTCCCTCTCACAGTAGCTTCCTAGATTAAGATATCTCAAAATATAGGAATGATACCATTTCAGTGAGGAAAAAGGGTTTAAAAACAATGGAATATGAGGATTGAAGAGATGGCACTGCTACTCTTCTTCCAGGGAACCTGGATTTAGTCCCAGTACCCACACAGTGCTTACCATTGTATGTAACCCCGGCTTCAGGGGACTCAGTGCCTTATTCTGACTTTCATGGGCGCTGCACACATGTGCTACAACACATGTATGCAGGCAAAATACACACAAAACAAATATAAATATTAAAAAATATATAAGTAATCTTAAAAACAAAATGAAATTCATGGCATATTTCTCCCCCCCAAAAATTGATCCATAGTCCCAACCCTCTAGAGATTTCTCTAAACCCAAAGATAAATGCAGAAGGAAAAGAAAAATTGATGATTGATGGACATTGAAGCAGATGTTTTATTATGGAGCTGTTGGGTGATTTTAGAAATAATCCCTCTGAAAGGAAATTCCAGTTACTGACCAAAATTCAAGACTGACTTCTCTTGGTTCAACCATCGTTAGGTTAATTACCAAACTAACTTTTTGCCTTCAAATCTGAGTGGAAACTAAATCCCAAGTTAGAAGAACAGAATTTAGATCAGTTGAGATATTTTTAAATATTTTAGAAAGTTGTATCATTTCTATACCTAGTATTTATTAAATATGGCCAGGGGCCAGAGTGATGGCTCAGCATTAAAATCATGGTCCCTCGAGGTGACGTGAGTTGGGTTTCAGCACCCACATCGGGCAGCTGTCAACTGCCTGTAACTCCAGCCCCAGGAGATCCATCACCGTCTTCTGACCTCTTTGGGTACTGTACTCACGTGCACAAACCCATACTCAGATACATACACATAATTTAAAAATAAAATATTTTAAAAAAATAACCAGCATTTGGGATTCACTAAAAATGCTTAAGACTTTCTGTTCGTCATGAGGCTACTAGAGTTGCTTACATTTTAATGTTCTTCGAGTGTCCTTTAAGGCTCTGATTTCTTGGGCTTTGGCAGCTCGGGCAACTCCCTTCTGTCCCCCAGACTCTGGTGAGGTCACTGCTCTCAGCCATGGGTGATCTGTCTTTTCTTTGTTGTGTCTTGCTTTCCTTCAACCTTTGAGTTTCTTGGTAACCAATTTCCTGTATTAACTCCACCCTGTTGAAACAAGGAGGCGTTTCGTTTATAATCCTCTTTATTAATCTTTGGGAATTTTATACACTGTATTTTAGTATTCATCCCTACTTCTCCCATTGACTCCTCCCAGGTCTCCCCTTCATCTCTCACCTTCCTGTCCTTCTTTTTAATAACCCGTTGGTTCCGATTTACGCTGCCCACACACTCATGGGGCCCTCAGCTAGAGACAAATGATCTCCCAGAGACCAAAAGTACACTTGAGTCACCCACCATCTCCCAGAAGTCATCAACTGTCAATAGTTCCTCAGCTAAGGTTTGAGAGCCCCTACCCCCTTGGGCTTTTCCACTAAGGATCCTAACTGGTATGGGATGAAAAGCTTATCAAAGATCCTCTTGCTACTGGGGAAAGCAGGGAGGGAAACCTGGCTAGGCCTGATCCCTCCCTCTGCTCACTACACTGATCAACAAGTGAGGAACAACTTCCATAAGGATGCGTGTCTGGGTGTCACTGGGAAGCACATCTCATGTGGATAAGTCTGTGCTGAATGGAAGGAAAATTCTAGAACGTCTTCTGTATGAGCAACAAGAGAAAGGAAGGAAAAGGGAAGGAGTTGTAGCTAGGATCTTGGTGATGCAGCCTGTGTGGGAGAGGAGGATCTGTGCCAATAGGGATCCGGGTGCAAGGTGAAGAGAGGGGATGAGTAATGCTACCTGAACCAGAGGACCGGTGACTGGAGCACTCTCTGATTCTGGAGAACTCAGCAACCCCAGCCTTCCTTCTTGATCCTCACTAAGACTGGGCTTCTGGCACCACCTTTCCACAAATGCTCTCCTGAAGGTCGATTGAAGTCTAGATGCTGCCACACCTACCACTCGCACAGCAGATCTCACGTGACTGACTGTCAGCACCACTAATCTGTGCTTTTCTCCAAAAGCTCCAGTGTTGGACAGCCCGCCACTCTGAACACACGCCAAATAGCCAAAGGAAAACTAATCCATCGTCTAATCCGTCCAACTAATAATAATGATGACAGCAGTAATGGCTGACATTAGTGAACATTTACCTTTTACCAGAAACTCCTCTGAGCACATTAGGAATTAGCTCATAAAATCCTCATTGCAATCCTCAGACATGAATATCACTGCTATTTTTATTTTCCAGGTGAGGACTCTCAAACACAGAAAGGTTAATAACAAAGGTCACTCAGCTGGTAAGGTCTGGAGCTGTGTGGTCTGAAGTTTTTCTTATTTGACCACAAGCAAATCCAACTAGGTACTATCAAATTATTATCCAGAGGTGTTGGGGCAACATTCACAGCAGAAGGAAGAGATGCTAAATTCGTGAAAATGAGGCTCATGAACCTCTTCTGCCATTTCTGTGTCAGACCATGTCTGCCCATGGTACACTGACCTGAATCCAAAGGGTCAGGACACCATCACAGGAGTGAAGAAGGACATCAGTCTAGTAGTCAGGAAGTCTGTAGACAGCTGTCAACTTTCAGACATCAGCCCGGGGCTCATAGAGCAGAGTTAAAGGAAACCTTGGTCAGAGATCAGTGGAGAAATCTGCCCCAGAGACCCAGATACCAGATTGAGGCTCTATACTGGAGTTAGAATGGGCAGGCTGAGAAGACAACTCAATTGTTAGAAGATTTGATTAGTATGTGCAAAGGCCTAGGTTCAATGCCAAGTGTGGTCAAAAATAATAATAGCACAAGCAAAAAGCAGAGTTGTAGACAATTGCAACAATTACACCCACAACACAACTCTCACATATAAGGGACCATTTCAGAAGAGCGGCAGAACGATTCCAAGAGTCAGAGGGACAGAATTCGCTGTGGAATTGTGTCTCCTAAAAATGGCAGAAGCTACACTCATGAAATTGCTCATCAACATGGCTACCTAAGCACGACCTGGACAAGGGCAACACGGTGGACAGGGGAACACTTATGCGCCCTCAGCTGTAGACAAGGAGCTGCAAGCAACCAAGAAAAGCTGAGAGCTGGAGAAGTGGGGACGAGCGCAATAACTGAGTATCCACCAGCCAGCGGTCAGCTCTGAACACGTGTCCACAGAAATAACATCACTCAGACCGAGCAAGCTGTGCTCACATTTACATGTTTAGAAGTATGCATGTGCACACGTGGAGACATACACATGTGCGCACACTGTGTGCAACAACAATTTAAAAAAGAGAAGCCATGAGTTTGAAAGAGAGCTGGCTAGGAGGGGTAGACGGGACAGCTTAGAGGGGAAAAAGAGAAGGGAGAAATTATGTAATTAATTTTAAAAAATTCAGATACTACTAATAACAAGATAGCCCTAAAAAGAAGGATTTTAAAAATGTTCTGTGGGTGCATGCATGTTTAGGTATGAGTAGACAGTTGTGTGCTACAGTGTGTGTGTGTGTGTGTGTGTGTGTGTGTGTGTGTGTGTGTGTGTGTGTGAGTTTAAAGGACAACCTCGGTGTCAGTCTTCACGTTGCACCTTGAGGCAGGGTAACGTGATGTTTGCTGATGCACGAGCCAGGCTATCCCACCCTGGAGACTCTCCGGGCTGCCCTTCATCCTGCTGGAAGGGCATTGGGATTACATACCTGCTCTGCAGCATTCAGCTTTATTGGGTTCTGAGAATCAGAACTCACATTTCTTGTGCTTGTGTGTCAAACACTTTACCACTGAGCCATCTCCACAGCCTCTGAAGAATTCTTCTGCAGATAGTTAAAATGGAACATCTATAATAATAACTCCAGAAGGGCAGGAAACTGGCCCAGGCTACATCACTCCCTGACATACACACCATGCTGTTTGAGGAGTCCCGGTTGTCTAGTCTCAAGAGCTATTACCAGCTACATGCTCAAGTCATAGTCAGAGGCTCCTGAGCACAAGCTTTGCAAGAGGAGCCAGGCCAGACTCTCTCACACTGGGTCTATGTGTGGGACTGAGGCTTGAATTCATTCAGGAACACATGAGTCATACACATTACAGTGAAATTTGATGTGCATTTTGGGGTCTTATGGTTGAAAGAGAATGAATACGGCCTCCACAAACTAGGTAGGCAGGCAATTGCTTTGTCTTTCTTTCCAAAAGACTTCAGTTTCCAGAATTCTGTATAGTTGTTCAGTCTAGCCACAACGCTGACCAAAGCTGCCTGTGTCACTGGGCCTCTCAAGGTCTGATAAGAATGGATGGGATACTCAGATATTTTTTAATAAAGTTTAGCAATGGAATCAGTTATGATCAGAAGCAGAGAGTCCCTAAATTCTTTTCCTTCTCCTTTGTACATACCTTTTATGTATTGATTTCCAGCAGGTTAAAATGTTACTGTAATATGTGTGTGTACTCTATATGTATATGTACACACACACACACACACACACACATATATACATACACATATATGTATATATTATCATTATATATGTACATACATATATATTAATGTGTGCATATGTATGTGCAACAGTGCCACATGGAGGCCAGAGGACAACCTGAAGGAGTGGGCTCTCTTCTTGAACTTGGATCATCAGGCTTGGTGACAAGTGCCTTTACCCTCTGTATTAGGGTTCTGCAGTCACAGATCGTATGGGTAGTCTCTATATAGTAAGGGAATTTGTTATAATGACTTAGTCTGTAGTCCAACTCCCCAACAATAGTCAGCTGTGAATGAGGCATCCAAGGATGTAGTAGTCGCTCAGTCCCACAAGGCTGGTTGTTTCAGCTGGTCTTCTGTGGAAATAGATTCCAACAGATGTGCTGGCAAGTAAAAATGCAAGCAGGAGAGGAAGAGTAAATCTTCCTTCTTCCAATGTCCTTGTGTAGGTCTCCAGCAGAAGGTGTGGCCCAGATTATAGGTGTGTGCACCACTCCTAGATCTGGGACTTGTTTTGTCCCAGGCTGATCTTGAACTCAGAGATCTCCTAGCCTCAGTCTCCTGGGATTAAAGATGTGTGCTACCCTGCCTGGGCTTAAGCTTTTCATGGCCACTAGGCCTCAAGATCTCCATGCCAAGATCCAGGTCAGAAACTTGTGTCTCCAGACTCAAGATCTGGATCACAGGTGAGCCTTCCAATTCTGGATTGTAGTTCATTCCAGACAGAATCAGGTTGACAACGAGGAATAGCGATCACACACTCTAAGCCATCTCTCTGGCCCAATATATTGAACTCTTACCAGAAATGCAGGGTTGTGCAAAAACTATGCTCTTAAGGTCTCCTTTCCCTTATAAAAGTTTCCTTTGCAGTGTAACTCTCAGCCTCGGCCATTGGATCTTTAATCCATCAAGCAGTGCATAATCAGGTGCCTTCTGTCACCAGTTGTGACATGTAAAGTGCCTGTGTCAGACAGTTTCATTTTAATCTTCATCATTTAACCCTTTTGCCATAGCAAGAGCACGTCTACCGCAAGAATAGCAACAACATAAAACACCAAAAATAACGAATTTAAAATTCTGTGATGTTTCCAGGTAGTGGGGGCTCACGCCTTTAATCCCAGCACTTGAAAGCAGAGGGAGCAGAATCTCTGAGTTTGAGGACAGCCTGGTCTACAAGACACCCAGGAGTATACACAGAGAAGCCTCATCTTGAAAACATATCCTAAACTAATGAATAGATAAGTAAACAAGTAAATAAACAAGTATCTGTGAAGTTTTAAAATGAGACCTTTCCTTATGTTGTTCGTTTGTTTGTCGTAGGTTTCTAGTCGCTTTAGTATTAACTCAGGACCTAACCTTCCTGGCAGCTCAACAATACTTTTCTACGGAAACATTCTTCATCTTTTCCTTTATTATTTTTTGATTACGCTGCTTAGTTATCTTGCTTGCAAATATTATGAGATTCCCCCTTCTACATAGTTAACTTGCCCTCCTTCCCACCCATGGGACTCAGATTAAGTAATATTACACAATAATAAAAGCAATGGGTTTTTTTTTGAGTGGTGACTTCATTACAATAAAATGATTTTTATAAAAAAGATTTTGAAACAAATATAAAGAAGCAAACGAGACAGTAATCCAAACTGAAATGAAAAATCTCGGGCATTTGGTATACTCAGCGAAATCTGTCTCAACATAAAGGGAAATAATAAAAATCACAAAGGATCGTGAACTCCATAATCTCAGCATTCAGAAGGCCAAGGCAGGAGAAAGAAGATGTAGAGGTCAAAGCCATCCTGAGCTGTACAGGAGACTGTGCCCAAAAGTCGGGGAGGGAGAGAGGGAGAAGGGGATGAGAGGAAAGGAAATGTGAGGGGAAGGGAAGGGAGAGGAGGGAGGAAGGGTAGGGAGAGGAGGGAGGAAGGGGAGGGAGGGAGAGAGGGGGAGAAGGAGTTTCCCACATTCCTCAATATCTTTAAGATGCCAGCAGTTAGCTGGCAGTGAGAGAAGCAGGTGCCTGGAGCCACTCTCTGTGATCCCATGCAAGCGTCCGTGGCAAGCAACTCATAATGTAATAGCAATAGTAGCAGAAGGCATATCTATTTTACACACAAGGAAACTAATACTGAGAAAACTAAAAAAAAAAAAAAAAAATTCCCCTAAATTCAAGAACTACTGAGATACAGACTGAAGCCCAGGGGTCTATCACGCAGTGCTGTGGTATTTATTTACAATGAAGCCTAGAGGAGCGTCTGCAGACCCTCCAGTTCAGAGAAGAGCAGGCTCAGATGCTCACATTAGATTCATAATTACCCAAGCTCAGTGGCTCCTGAACCCCATCAGGAGGCCTGGCTCCCTCACTTCCCACAAAGACAATCCCACCCCTTTTCCTCTCTTCTCTCCTAATTACTAATTTTGTCTCCCAGTTTTTGAGACAATGAAATCTATCAGAAGGCCACTCCATCGTCTGCCCCAAACAAACTTGCTAGCCACCCACATTTCTGTCGATGTCCTGTCCTCTTCTGATTCAGCCTGACCCTTAGTGTGTGTGGAACATTGTGGAGCGATTCCTTTGCTCCGCTCTCCTGGGAGGTTTTGATCATAGCACTGTCTCTAACCCACCAGCATGGATGCATGCTGTCTTAACTACAGTCTCGTGGCCCCACCAGTTATCCACTCTCCTTCTTCATGGCTGTTATCAGTAGAGAAACCTCTTAGTGGAGCTGTCTCCAGAATCAGTCTGGAAGCTCCAATTTACAGAGTGGTAACCATCACTGAAAACAATGTATCAGTAATGAGCATAATATCTTACCCCAGTAATCCCAGAACTTAAGAGACTGAAACAAAACAATTCCCATATGTTGAAACTAGCTTGGGCTACATAGTGAGTTCTAGGTGAGCGCAGTATATACAGCAAAGTCTTGTATGAAATGACAATAATAGTAGCAATGATGACAATAATAACTGTAACAATAGTAATAATGTTGTACTGTATACTCAGGCCTTGCTGTAAAGAGAAGGCATCATGACCACAGTAATTTTTATATTAGGGATTTAGTCCACTATCATCCTGGAGGGAAGAATGATGGCACACAGGCAGACATGCTATTGAATACACATCAGAGAGTTCTATATCCTGGTCCGCAGGCAGCAGGAAGAGAGGGTGACATTGTCTAGCTTGAGTTTGAAACCTCAAAGCCCAGTTCCAGTAGTACACTTTCTCCAACAAGACCACACTTTCTAATAGTCCCATTCCTTGTGAGCCTTGGGGACCTTTCCATTCAAATCCCCATACTTCCAAATTACTAAAAAATCAATTTTTAATGTTCTCTACACAAAAACATGTAGGGGGTATGATCACTATGTCAATTCCCTTGACTTAGTCTTTCTATAATATAAACATATATATCAAAATATCACATTTATCCACTTAAATATTATTTTATTTTATTATTGTTTTTGAGACAGGGTCGCACCATATGAATTCACAATCCTCCTGCTTCAGCCTTCTGAATTCTGATATTATATGCATGTACTATTAGATGCACATTTAATTTTTAATTAAAGAACTAAATCTAAAGAACTGAAGAAGGTTCATTTTTTTAAAAAGGAAAAGAAAAACAATCTGCAGTGACATTCCTCTCTCCCCCTTCTCTTTCTCTCCCTTCCCACTACCATGAGGCAACCATGTTCACCAGAGAAGTCACTAATGTCAGGGCTCTAAGGACCTCCATTTTTTGAAAGCCAGTTCATGTGCTATCAGCAGCTTCAACTTCCCAATGACTCCCAACACCGTCAAAAGCCTATGTCTTGCCTTCCATTATACTCAACTCTCCTGCATTGTGATAAAAAGAAAAGGTGTGTGTGTGTGTGTGTGTATGTATATGTGTGTGTATGTGTGAATGTGTGTGTTTGTGTGTATGTGTGTGTATGTGTGTATGTGTGTGTTTGTGTGTATGTGTGTGCATGTGTATGTGTGTGTGTTTGTGTGTGTGTGCATGTGTATGTGTGTGTATGTGTGTGCATGTGTTTGTGTGTGTGTGTGCATGTGCATGTGTATGTGTGTGTATGTGTGTGCATGTGTGTATGTGTGTGTGCATGTGTATGTGTGTGTGTTTGTATGTGTGTGTGCATGTGTTTGTGTGTGTGTTTGTATGTGTGTGTGCATGTGTATGTGTGTGTGCATGTGTATGTGTGCACGTGCACGTGTATGTGTATGTGTGTGTATGTGTGTGTATGTGTGTGTATGTGTGTGTGCATGTGTATGTGTGTATGTGTGTGCATGTGCATGTGTATGTGTGTGCCTGTGTGTGTGTGTGTTTGTGTGTGTGCATGTGCATGTGTATGTGTGTGTATGTGTGTGTATGTGTGTATGCATGTGTATGTGTGTATGTGTGTGTGTATATGTGTGTGTGTGTGTGTGTGTGTGTGTGTGTATGTGTTAGATTTATTTAGAGAATAAAAAGAAAACCAGTGTGACTGGCAGGGATGGAATGGCACTGTTACCAGGATACTTAGATCTTTGGCAGATCTAACAAGCAGCTCACCCACAGCATCCACTAGGTTAGCTCAAGGACCAAGCAATAGTGAAAGGCAGAGGAGCAGCTGAAGAAGCCGGGTGACTGCACCCCCACCACCAAGTCCGTCTCCAGGGTCCTAACAGTGGGATTTAGGTTTAAGGAAAGGACAAAGGGTATAAATAGCAAGTAATCCCACTGAAGACATGACCCCTGTCCACCACCATCATTGCTTTAGCTCCAGTCTGTCCTGCAAAGTAGTTTAATGGCCATCTGTGAAATCTCTGACATGTACTATAGACTAAGGATACATAACTCCTTACAGACACAGGCAAGAAGTCTGGTAGGGTCTCAGGAATTGTGAACAGGTGACCAAGGAGCTCTTGGCTTGCATTTTAAAAGACCACCCTTGAGCTGCAGAGAAAACTCAGGGGCTAGAAGAATGCACTGCTCTGCAGAGAACCCAAGTTTAGTTGCCAGCACCCGCATCTTCTGATTACCACAAATACCTACACACACACACACACACACACACACACAGGCCCACCTCTGTAGAAGAGGGTCTGCAAAAATGACTGTAAAGGAGCACAAAACCCAGCAGGCTCGTAAGACGTTCTGAAGTGTGTTTGCTGACTTACATTTGATTGGAAAGAAAAATGAAAGCACCAGTGAGCAGAAATATCCAGAAGATAGAAACAAACAGTAGATAAAAAATACTCTTAAAACTAGAGATACAAGGGGCTGGTGGGATAGCTCAGTGTATAGTGTTTGCCTCTCAAGCCTGATGACCTAAGTTTGACCCCAGAGACAGATGTAGTGGAAGGACAGCATGGACTCCTGAGTCCCACAAGTGTCCTCTGACTGCCACACACATAGAGAGAGAGTCAGGCAACAGCATGGACTTTTGAAACCTCACCCCCAAGGACACACTTCCTCCAACAAGGCCACCCCTCCTAATCCTTCCCAAACAGTTTTTAAAAAAAAAGTAGTGGATGGCCATCTTGAGCAACAGCACCCAAGTATGCTTTCTGATTTCTTCATACATGATCACACATGCAAACCTCCACCCCTCCCCCCACACAAACTATCGAGGGACTATTCCACCCACTATGCCAAGTACCCAGCAAAGTTAAGGAAGTGTCAAATGGCACTCCCTGTACAGGTGACCAGGAAGCCCGTTGCTCCTCTCAGTGGTGACAAAGGCCATCTCTATCACCTGTGGTTCCTATCAGGCAACACTCAGTAGCAGGGATAATGTCATGTCACATTACTCTTCAGGCCCTGCCAGAGACCTCTCGAGGCTGATGTGTTATGACCTGACACCACTTACCCAGCCCCGTACCTCATTAGTGGATGCTGCAAGGGCAGCAGTGAGGGGAACGTGCCTTGTGCTCCCCCACTCTCTCCACCACTTATTCGTCTCTTGATCTTCCTGTGGCTGTCGTTGGGGCCCAGAGTTTTATGTCCTGGTCAATTTCCAGGTGACAGCTTTTAGTGTCTAAGTGATCAAGGAGAGTTGCTGTCCCTCCCCCCCCCCCCCCCAGTGACAACCACAGACAATCACAGGAAATTGATCATGTTGGATAAACTCACCTGATCCTAAAAATGATATTGGCTTCATGCTCCAGGGCAGGGCAAAAACAACTGAAAAATAATTGCCAGTATACCCCAGAGGAAAATTCTTTCTCTTCCCCAAATTTGACAATCAATCTAGCCCAGCACACGTGACTAACAATCACTGCTGTAAAGAACAGACAACTCCCCTTACACACCAAATACCGTAGAGATTTGCCTTGAATCAGGGTTATTCTTACCTTGTTTTTTCCTTATGAAAGCCATTGAAAAGGCCAGTAAGAGTTTACACAACGGGAGCACAACTGTCATGCCCAGGACAAGAACTGTGTCCTGGTCCCTCTTCCTGTCTATCCTGAGGACATTGTAATATTTCCCTACTCTTTCCTCACTACTTCCAGGATTCAAAACATTTCCCAAAATGTGTGTATTTTGGTCTTTTTTTCCATTGCAGAAATTGATATCATGGTCTAGGGTCAGTTGTAAAGAGTTTTATTTAGCTCTCTGTTCTGTTGGCATGAAACCCACATGCAGTTGACCTCTGATGGGGTCCTGCTTGCCACACAACGCTACAGTGGGGGACATCCTTTGTCCAGGCAGAACAAAAGCTTGTCACCTCAAGTCTGCCTTATTCTTTTAAGAAAGCCAGCAGCCTTGTCGTGGGGTTCCCACCCTGACGACCTCATCGAATACTTCTGAAATACCTGACCTCTAAATATCATCAGACATGAATTCAGTATTCAATTTCCAAATAGGAAATTCAGAGATACATTCACACACAGGGATGTCGGGTCACAGCAAGGCTCTCTCCTATCTGCTGTCTTAGTTCAACACGTACATTGAGAAAGCACACCACCCTGGATGTTGCTCTAGTCGTTCACGATGGGAAGCTTCTGGAATGGGTTCATTCACCTCTCTGGAAGTAAGGAATCCAACTTGCCAGTGTGGTACACCAAAAGAGACTGTGGAATCAGGAAACAAAATGGAGTTTGTTTCTTCCTATCAAATAAGGGGGATTTTAATTCCTTGCACTCATTGAATCTTAAGGAAATATCAAAGAAATTATTGTGGGTGGAGTTGCTCCTCGAATTAGTAGAAACCTTATAGAATGGGGTTCTTGGTCTCCAGTGCATGCATCTCTTTCGAAGATCTTGAAGTAATTGTGTGTTTGCTCATCGGTTTGTAGACCCCGCCTTCTATAGATGAACGACCAGTGCCCACTTGTGGGTTTTCCCAAGTTCCCTCTGTCTGTAGCTCTCCCCCTTGCAGCTCTGTTCCCTCACATTCCCTCAAAGGCCAGCAGCCTCACCCACACCATGTCTCTTCCATAGAGCCACCCACCTCGCCACTCCTGCACAAACCCTTGTCTGGGTTTTTCCAAATAGGAAACTAGCACTAATGAGCGTGCTGGAAACCAAACTACTTAAAGCCAGAGCTCTGGTAAATGAGCCAGGGTCACATTCCAGCACTGGGTTTCCTGTTTTCTGTGTCATTTTTCAGTTAAGGGAGTCAGCAACTGAGAAACCCTCGAAGCGTCCAGCAAGAGAGTAGACTGAGTAAAGAGAGAGGAGGAGACATGAGCTGCAAACTTGCCGGATGCTGTGTGGCATTGACGCTTCAGACCCATCTACGAATCCCATGTGATTTTGGCCTGTGTAATCGTACATTTACTTGTTAGGTGAGCATCTTTGTGCTTCTTTACATCTCGGGTCCAGGGTAAAAGAGGAGCTGAGGATGCTGAAGCTTCCCAGAGAGCTGGGCAGCCTGGCTGGGACCCAGTCCCACTGTGGGTTGATCACTGTGCTTCTCTGATTGGGCTTCCTGTCCATTCTCGGGCTCATTTCTATTAACCCTGAGTAGCACCAATAAGCCTCAAAGAGGTTTTATTTTTTTTTAAATTAAATATATTATATCAATTTTCTCATCCTCTTTTACCCATTATGCTCTCTCCTCACTTTACTCCCTCTCAAATAATGGCCTTCTCTTTTGATTATTATTGGTGTGTGTATGTTTGTGTATGCTCAATGAACATGATCTCCATATATATGTATATACATATACATGTGCGTGTGTGCATGGGTATTGGAATGTTTGCTTCCCAGTTGGTACACTGTTCAGGAAGAATTAGGAGGTGTGGCCTTATTGAAGGAGGTGTGGCCCTAATAGAGAAGGTGTGTCCTTGATGGAGGAGGTGTATCACTGTTGTTGGGCTTTGAGATTTCAACTGCTCATGCAAGGCCTAGTCTCTCTTGCTGCCTCTACCTATGGATCAGGATACAAGCTCTTAATTTGGTAATGGTGTTTCATCATGGTGAAAGTACAGTAACTACCTCTCTCTCTCTCTCTCATGCACACACACACACACACACACACACACACACACACCCATAAACTGCTTACTCCCTTCAGTGTTGCTTGTGTATGCACAGTTTCAGGGATGCCCGTCTGGACTGACTGAGCACTCCTCCGTGGAGGGGCTAGTTCTCCCTCTCTCAGTCGACTGTAGTTCTTTGACTGGGGTGGGACTCTGTGAGATTCCCCTTCTGTGTTAGCATGTCTGTTGGTATCTTTGAGGCTTTAATGGAATAACATACTTAATAAAAAGCAACTAGCCCAGCTCCTGGTGGATCTGGGCTTGATCCTAGACAGGATCCTTGATCCTTTCACTTCCTTGTCAGATGCCTAGACACATGCATCTAGGTTTATGTCATTTTTAGAAATCCGTATTTATATTCTAATATAATCTGTAATACACATGAACATAAGTATAGGCTAGTCTGACTTTATTCTAGATTCCAATTTAAAACCAAGAACGTCTCTCGTCTATTCTGTACTGTGGTGCTAGTTTCATGACACTTGGAACATTTGAAAACTGATTGGAGCCACTTGAGATTTGCTGACAGCCAAAAGCAGGCACCAGATTTCAAAGATTTAGTACAAAAACGTGGCAGGCACTTTTACACTGACTACAGTTTCAAATGCTACTTTACATATGGTGGAATAAATCAAGTGTCTTATTAATATTAATTTTACCTGTTTCTTTTTATCTTTTTCTTTTAACCTACTTATGATTACAGGGGAAATTTAAATAATATCTTTATCCCACATTATATTCCTATTAAACAATGTTAGCTCAAAGGATAAAGACCCAGAAATATACGAAAGGAATCACAGAAATGAGAAGTTTGCCACACTCACTAACACCCCATCCTGAGGTCAGACTTAAAGAATTCAGTTCATACTCCTATTGTCTTAGTCATCTAACTGCATTGCCTGATCAAGTCCTGTCCCTTTAACTGCTGCTCTTTTTTTTCCTTCCCTTCCCTTCTCCTCCCCTCTGTCACTCCCTCCCTCCTTTCCTTCCTTCCTCCTCTTCCTCCTCCTCCTCCTCCTCCTCCTCTTCTTCTTCCTCTTCTTCTTCTTCTTCTTCTTCTTCTTCTTCTTCTTCTTCTTCTTCTTCTTCCTCTCTCTCTCTCTCTCTCTCTCTCTCTTTCTTTCTCTCTTTCTAACATAGGGTCTCACTATGAGGCCCAGACTGATCTGGAATTTACAATCTTCCTACCCCTAACTCCCACACCCTGGGATTACAGACCTGCTCTTCTGCAAAGCTAAAGAAAACAACACACAGAAAGATCTACAGTTCTGCCACCAACCTGGATGAGTCACATTTAGAAGCTTATAGAGGCAAGGTAGCTAGTGACCTTTGAACCGGGCAGCCCGGCTCTAGAGCATAATCCCCACAGTCTTGGATACAATAAAAGGTTGTTTGGGGCCTGAAAGAGGACACGGAGGTTAAAAGCAGGTGTTCAGTTCCCAGCACCTATGTCACGTGGCTCAAAAGACCTGTATACTCCAGGACCAGGGGATCTGACGCCCTCTGACAGCCTCAGAGGGCATCTTTCCTCTCATGCATGTACACACAATTTTAAAATACACAAAATGACCATTGCGGGAAAAGACAGCTACTCCTGGTAAAATCAGGGTGAGTTTTCAAAACAACCAGACCGTAGCTTCCACCTTACAGAAGAATACAACAAATACAGAGGCAAATGCCAGCAGCAAACCACTGAACTGAGAACGGGACCCCCATTGAAGGAATCAGAGAAAGGACTGGAAGAGCTTGAAGGGGCTCGAGACCCCAAAAGTACAACAATGCCAAGCAACCAGAGCTTCCAGGGACTAAGCCACTACCCAAAGACTATATATGGACTGACCCTGGGCTCCAACCTCATAGGAAACAATGAATAGCCTAGTAAGAGCACCAGTGGAAAGGGAAGCCCTTGGTCCTGCCAAGACTGAACCCCCAGTGAATGTGATTGTTGGGGGGTGGGCGGTAATGGGGGGAGGATAGGGAGGGGAACACCCATATAAAGGGGGAGGGAGAGGGGCTAGGGGGATGTTGGCCCAGTAACCCAGAAAGGGAATGACAATCGAAATGTAAATAAGAAATACTTAAGTTAATAAAGATAAAAAAATTGCATATAGGCAATCTTTTGGAACATAAAACAACAACAACAACAACAACAACAAAAAACAGCTCAAGCTGAACTGAGATCGACATCCTTGGGTATTAAGATTACATTGTTAACTGTATTTAATTTTCTTTGCTAGTCTGGGGCTGTCTTTGTCTTACAGGAGACTCACAAACGAGAAACAAGGTTTATAGTCTAAAGAAAGCAACATGGTTTCTCCCATGCTACTATTTCCCAGGACTTATATTTCCACCTTTGGAGTATTCAGAATACACCTTGACTAACTATAGAATAGGTACAGGAAGTAGCTACATGCAGAATCTGAATCAAAGAGTCTTCTTTTGGATTTATCTCATATCATGACTTTCTGTGAATAACAGAGTTTTTGGTTGTTTTTGTCTAAGCAACAAAAGTCCACCCAACAGGTTTCTTGGTATCTAAGCCTCAGTTAACGGGAAGTTGTACTCAGAACAAGCACGGGTCATCTTTTACAGACACTGCAGAGGAGTTTTAAAGAGACAGCTTTGAGATGCTGAGACAACCTTTAGACACAGAGGGCGTGCCTAGCACACACATCCCTGGGTCCTATCCCAAGTACCAAATAAACCAGATGTGGTGGGCCAGGCCTGTGAACCCAGCACTCTGCAACAGAGACAGGAAGAACAGAAGAACTTAGTCATCCTTGGCTCTCTAGTTAGTGCAAAGTCGGTCTTGGCTACAGGAGACCTATCTATAAGTGAGTAAGTATGTGACAAATAAAATGGCTGCAGAGATGGCTCAGTGGTTAAGAGCACAAACTGTTCTCTCAGAACACTGGAGTTTGGTTTCTGGTACCTATCATGTCAGACCGTTCACAGTTGCCTTCTTGGCTCTAGGGGATCCAGTGTCCCCTTCTGGTACCTTCAGGTACCTGAAATCACTTGTATAGTCCTACATACAGATTATTTTTAAAAAAATAAATATTAGAGAGGAAGGGAGAGAGAGAAGAGAGAAGAGAGGGAGAGAGAAGAGAGGGAGAGAGAAGAGAGAAAGAAGAGAGGGGGAGAGAGAGAAGAGAGGGGAAAGAGAGAGAAGAGAGGGAGAGAGAGAAGAGAGGGAGAGAGAGAGAAGAGAGGGGAAAGAGAGAGAAGAGAGGGAGAGAGAGAAGAGAGGGAGAGAGAGAGAAGAGAGGGGAAAGAGAGAGAAGAGAGGGAGAGAGAGAAGAGAGGGGGAGAGAGAGAAGAGAAGGAGGGAGGGAGAGAGAAAAGAGAGGGGGGAGAGAGGAGAGAGGGAGAGAGAAGAGAGGGGGAGAGAGAGGAGAGAGGGAGAGAGAAGAGAGGGAGACAGAGAAGAGAGGGAGGGAGGGAGAGAGAAAAGAGAGGGGGAGAGAGGAGAGAGGGAGACAGAGAAGAGAGGGAGGGAGACAGAGAAGAGAGGGAGGGAGAGAGAAAGTGAGAGACATATGAGCTAAGTAAATACAGATCTCTGACCCCCATTCCATGTAGAATTCTGACAACAAATCGCTGTGCAGGCATTAATCGCTCTTTTTTCCCCTGGGATCCGGGCCTTTAAAGATCTCCCTGCAGAGGGAGGTGTTCGAGGAGAGCCAGTACTCATGAGCAATGAGGGGGCGTCCATTAACCCATGCTGTGTTTTAAGGATCAACTTCATCTCTCCTCCTTCTTAGATTTGACCAAATATCTTGGGTTGCTTTATCCATTTCATGGGATGCGTGCCTTTAGAGAGACAAAACTGTACTTTCTTAGGGACGGTACAGATGTCACTTTCTTGAGATGTTGGACCACACAGGAAACATAATGGTAAGGGCAGAGGGATTAGCTGTACTCCTCCCTCCACTCTTCCCAAGTCACAGTGGGCTAATTACTTAACCCCTCCAAGTCTGTTTTCCATTAGCAAATTGAGAGCTATGACTCCAGCTCTCCTCTCCCACACAAACATTGTCAAAGCCAGCAGAAATAAGTTTGCCTGTTTCCTTTGCCTGAGGCACGTAAGAGCTACAGCCCTGTTTACCCTGTCCCCCAACCCTCCTTGGTCAGCCACCCAGTGCAACTAAAGAGTGGCTGAGAGGTAGCAGGGCATAAAACAGAGCTCAAGCAGAGAAAGCTGTCCTTAACTGAAACCAGTCTTAGCAAGCTTGACTCAATTTCCTAAGTGACAGAAAGCCTGGTGCTTCTTCTGTCTCCAACACTGTATTAGGGGAACTTCAAACCACACTGAGGAAAGAATGAAATAACGTTAGTAAAGCTGTTAGGGTCAGAATCCAGGTCCTGGCAGCCCTAACATGCTAGGCTCCACCACACGTCTTCACGAGGAATTGAGGAGAAAAGTAATAGCAAAAGGCAGACAAAGGAGATTAGCATTGTGGCCAGACCGGGAAGAGGAACACGGAGGTCTGATAACAACCACCCCTCCCCCCAAGTCCAACTTTGGGACACTAATTAGAAGTTAGATTGAAATAGAGAACTCAAAGTTTGCATAACCATGCCCAGTCAGACAGTGGCCCTGGCCACCCTCCACCTTTCATTGTCTCTGATCCAGTCAGTGGGACACGATATGATAAATTGTCAGAACTATGTGCAGCGTCTTCCTGGGAGACAGGGCTCTCCTTCAGCTGGACCCAAAGCTTCCATTTTTTCTTTCCCCTAGCATAAGATTCTTAGAAAAATTGCAACTCTGTGGATCTATTGTTTCAGGAGCCTGACAGCTGAGAGGAGTCTCCTTTAGAAACTTTTCTGCCTCTTCAAGCTGTAAGCTCTAACTCTATTGTTCTACTGTTGTGGGAATGGAAGCAAACATTAAAAAAAAAAAAACAAAAAAAACAAAAAAAACAAGCTCAGTGCCAGCCCCACAATCACTGACACCCTCTGTGGTCTCCACTGGCACCTGATACAAGTACATGCTTCATATACATGCATTCCGAGACACACACACACACACACACACACACACACACACACACACACACACACACAATGATGTTTTAAAATTATGCCAAGGCTGAATCTGGTGACAGGTACCTAGAGTCCCAAATACTCAGGAGACAGAGTCAGCCTCGGCAGTGTGGTAAGACCCTAGCTCTCTCAAAATGAATTAATTGCGTAGTGGTAGAGAAATAAGCAGAGAATCATGGTACAGTGGGCCACTGAATACGAAGTGCACATCATTTTAAAATATGCAGCACACAGGGTTAAACTGGTGAGTCTCCTCATGGCTCTTAATAGAAAACACGAGATTTTCCTCAGATGTTTGTAGCTGGATGCTTCGACTTGTCCCGCTCTCGGGGACATCTGCACTTCCCTTTGCCTTTAGGGGCTCTTTGATGTCTGCCTAGGAGAAGTTCATTTCCTGGACCTCTTTGATACTAACAGTGTTGCTTGTCACTCAAGTGTTGAAACAATAGCTCCACAGATGGGTCCTCAGAGAGGGTCCTTAGGAAGACAGTGCTCACCCTTACTCTTCTTAGAGCTAAGCAGTGTCTAGCCAAATGTCTGCTCAAATCCAAGAGCCTGGCCATCTCTGAAGGTCGCCAGGAGCGTCCACCTACACTGCGCTGTGGGTTGTTCACCAAGGCACATGGCCCGTGAGGAGGTCAGTGTGCAAATAAACCCCACCCAGCTTTCTTATTTGCAGTCAGCTTGTCAATATAACCAGGTTCAAAATGTCCTGAGGTTCTAGAAGGCAAGTGACTTACAATGAAGGCTCTGTTCAGAAGCGGAGAAAGATTTAAAAACAGAACAAACAAAACCCAACTATTATCTTTAAAAAAATAATATTTAAATTACCTTTCGGGACTAAGTAGGTAACTCGATCAGGACAGCGCTTCCCTTATCTGAGTTCAATCTGCAGAATCCACAGGCAGAACAGTGTTTAGGCTATTGTGAGCCCAGCCCTGGGGTAGGGAGGCAGAGACAGGTAAATTCCTAAGGCTCGATGGCCAGCCAATCCTATCCTATTTGGCAGATCCAAGGCCAGTGAGTAACTAAACAAACAAACAAAAACAAAACACAACAAAATCGAAAAGGAAGTGGACATGGACAGGGCCTGAAGAATGATCCCCAGTGTCCTCACACACTTGCACACAAACACACAGTAAAATTCTTTTAAGTTTCCTTTGGGCTGGCTATTTTCCCACTAAAACGCTGTTTTAAAGACAGAATAGCAGATGAGACAGGATTTCTGCTCACGGTGGACTAGCAGAGACTTGGTCTATCCTCCTGTCTTCAGAAGCAACCAAAACAAAGTATCAATTGCTCTGAACCAAAGGTCTTGTGGGCGGTGAATACACAGAGGATGGGACTGACAACGGATGGGGTGGTTTTCAGACCTCTGTGCCGGAAAGGAGAATCCACAAGGACTGTCAGGGCACTCGGTCAGAATTCTAAGAAGTCAAGAAGGCTGACACAGACACAGCAGAGGGCCGGTGCCACAGGGGTAATTCCAGGTCTTTGTGGGGAAGTCCTGAACTGCACGTGTAACAAAAATTTCTTTTTGATTTTAAAAGTTCCAATAGGATACAGGACATCTGTGCTACCATACAAAGCAGAAAGACTCTGTAGCACAAGATGGTGGGTGGGATGTATATAGTTACTGTCATAAAGATGAGATCAAGCTAGAGATTCACTAAAGGTTGGCTTTGATCATTCCTAACACACCTTAAAAGGACATCAAAATGGGCCACTACGGGGACGGAGGCACAGCTAAGTGGTAGAGAGCCTGCCTAACAGAAGAATGGTTCTGGTTCAGTCTTTAGCATTGGAAATAACAACAAACCCACTAACGCCAACAAAACCCCACAGATTTAAATAAGCCACGGACCAGAATAAAAATCAGATGACATTTTTAAAAACACAACAAAATCCAGGGACTAAGAAAGACGACTCAACAGTCAAGAGCATGTACTCTTCTCACAGAGAACCCAAATTCTGTCCCCATAACCACCTGTACCTCCACCTGTAAGACTAGGACTCCAATCTCTGGTCTCCAAGAGCAACTGCACTCATCTTCACAAACCCCACAAGATACATAATTAAAAATAAAACGAATACTTTGTGTTTGTTTGAGTAAAAATGTTTCACTATATGGCTCTGTCTGTCATGAAACTCACCAGCACACTTGGCAAAAATAAATTTTTGTGATTTGGGTTTTTTTTAAACAAAAGAATATAGCAAGGAACTATATAATAAATATTCCCTTAAAAATATTCGATCTGAACAAACGAGGTCTCAAAGGAACTTTGTGTTCTGTGAGAAATGTGTTCTATAATGGTTGGAAAAACAATCAACAGAAACAAAGAAGTAACAGGGATTCTGAGACTAGCAAAAAGGATGTTTAAAGCAACGAGGAATAGCAATAAAACAGGAATGTGCAAGGAATGAGCAAAGAGTAAGGATAAAGGGGAGCCATGAAAGCAAATAAGTCTAAAAGTAGACAAAACAGAAGACAAAAGCAGTAAAGAACAAAGCGAGTAGCCAAGGAAAGGTTTAAACTCATCAGACAGATAACTACACAGAATATATTAATACATACTTAAAACACTTCGTAAGAAGTTCAGTCATCAGAGTCTCAGGCTAGATTGAAAAAAATAGAGAGATCCAAATATATGCTGTCTACAAAAACCTTACATTAAGTATATATTGATAAGTAAAGAGCTGGAATATTATGCTTATAAAAATATCAAAAAAGAATTTCTTGATCAGACAAGGCAGATTTTAGGACATAGAATATCTCTTGAGAGACATCTTATTATGAAGGAGTCAATGTATCAAGAGGATACAACAATTTCAAATTTATATACTGAAAATAGAACTTCAAAATATATATCAGATTGATGAAATTAAAGGAAAAAAAATGGACAAATCCACAGGACAGCAGGACAGTTCAACAGTCTCCTCAGTCATTGATGGGCAGAAAATGTAGTTGCAGAATCTTTGAACAGCACTTACTACGAACCTTAACTTGATTGGCAGTCATAAAATATTGCACTCCGTGCTAGCAGAACGTACATTCTTTTGTGCGCACCTACAGCAATCACCCAGTCAGGTACTACAGCACTGTGTGTTGTGTACATACAGAAATTAATGAAATGAAAAGCAGAAAGCAAAAGTAAGTATCAACCAAACTGGCAAACTCTAGCAGACGGATGAGAAATGAAGGGGAGAAGGCACAAGTTACTGTCACCATTATAGGACATAGGGCACTGGTGAGTGTCTTTTACTGTAATGTGTGGGCCCCCATGTCTACATGTAATCCCTGGGACTCTGCCACAGCCAATAGCTGGGCAGAAGAGAAATAGGTGGAGTTGAGGTTTCGAAACCTTTGGGAGAGAGAACCATGAAGAAAGGAAGGAGAGAGGAGGAGAGCTGCCATCGGCCAAGGGCCAAGACAACATGGCTGTGAGGGCTGCCTAATTGGAGCCAAGAGCGGCCCAGATGAAACACGGTAAGCGGTGACGGGGTTATCGATAGGAAGATAGATTCTAACAGCCTGGAGGGTCAGCAGCTGCCCTGCTATTGTGCTGCCTAAGGCATAATTAAAAATATAAAGGCTGTGCGTGTCTTTCTTCCAGGAACATAAATGGTCTAAGGCAGGGAGGAAGCACCATGATGGGATTTTAAGTATTTTCTGTAGGACATCACTACAGTTCTTACAGCTACCACAAAGAGTATAAATATTATGAAGTTGATGCTAATAAATTTATAATTTAAGTGGAACAAAAAACTATTAGCATTGAAGAGACTCTTAAAATATTAAACTACTAAAAGCCATTGAAGAGAAGTGTATAACCCAAACTACCCTATATACAAAAAGTAAAAACTTAGCCTACGGTATAAAATCTTCACATGAACAAAACTTCTTAAGGGGCTTTTGTTTGCAAAGATGGTGGCTATTAGAGAAGACTTAACCAAGTACAAGGAGCCTAGTGCTGACAAACATCTCAGGCTGGAGGATTGTTGTGGAAGGGGGGCAGAAGGATAGTGGGAGCCAGAAACTCATGGAGGTTGTGACTTCCAACAACGTCAGAAGCTAAACACATAAAGTGTCACTAAAAGAATCACCTAACCATGAGCTGAACAAGGACAGCAGCAATGGACATGCGAAAGTAGGTGGGAGGCAGACCACGAAGCTTCCACACCTCACAGACGGTTACAGGAAACTGAGAGAAGAGCACCCCAACGGGTTATCCCATAACAAGTGGTCAGCCCTGAAAACACACGTACAAATAACATTGTACAGACGGAGGAGGCTGTGCTTATGTATTTATAGATATAGATGACAGACAGAAAGATAGATGATAGATGATAGATAGATAAATAGATGATAAATAGATGATAGATGATAGATAGATGATAGATAAATAGATAGATAGATGATAGAAAGAAAGAAAGGAAGAAAGAAAGGAAGAAAGAAAGGAAGGAAGGAAGGAAGAAAGGAAGGAAGGAAGAAAGATAGATAGATGATATAGAGAGATATGGACATATATCCATATATTTATATATACACAGATATATGTATATAGGAACAATTAAAGAAAAGACCATGAATTTGAAGGAAAGCAAGGAGGTTATGGGAGGGTTTGGAAGAAGGTGAAGGAAGAGAGAAATTGATGTAGCTCCACCATAACATTAAAATTAAGTAAATATTTTAAAAGAGTTTTTCTAAAAAGAGGTAAAATTTGAAAACATTACAAAAAGAATCCATATGACTTCTTCCAAAATATTTAAGAAGCAAATAATACAATGTTGACACTAATTTTCTATTTTTTTCTAAATGCCTGGAATAGCAAAACACTGTCTCATTTAATCTACCTTCTTTTATCCTCCAGAGCTACATTCCTAATCTAAAAATTACAATGAATTTATCCTCCAGTTTTATTGGAAGACCCAAATAATAACAGTGTAAGGAGACATAGAAAGCAAACAAATGCCTCTGTGAGGGGCATATGCAGAGTTCAGTGGTACAGAGCTTGTCTAGCATACAGGAGACCATGAGTACTATGCACAGTGTGCATGCACATACACACACACACAGACACACACACACACACACATACACATATACATACACACACATAGACATGCACATACATACACATACATGTACACACATACACACACTCTCACACATATACACACACATACACACACATACACACACATGTACACACATGCACATGCTCACACACATACACACATATACACACATACACACACATGTACACATGCACATGCTCACACACATACACACATATACACACATACACACATGCACACAGTCAATGTGTTCTTTAGACTGAGTTCAAAGTAAACACAAATCAGCTCATTGAGAATTTAGTACTTTTCTTTAATGAAGTATTCTTCTCTGCATAGACACGTGTTCTCCCAGAAAGCGATGTGGATTTACCCAGAGAGAAAACTTCTACTAATGATGCACTCTGGGGAATGAATGATAAGTGATAAAGAAGTCACAGGTCAAAAGATGGCAGGTAGGTGATAGGCAATAGCTTTCTTCCCTATTTTCTGTTTTTTAAGAAAAGAATTATCAAGGCTAGGACTCTGTGGTTGAGAGTGACTCCTGCTCTTCCAAAGGACCTGGGTTCAGTTCCCAGCACTCACAAGATTGCTAACAACCATCTGTAACTCCAGTTCCAGGAGATCTACCATCTATTTCTAGCATCTGTAGGCACTGCATGCAAATCATCCAAACACATAAAATAATACCTTTTAATTTTAAGAGAATATCAAACAGAACCAAAGAAAGTTTATTCAAATTCACTGATGAATTATAAAATGCCTAAAAAACTAATAAGGCAAGACCTTTATGTCTACTTGATACTCCTTTTAAACATTAAATATGCTTTATCTAAAAGACAAATAAACTCAGGTCTATTACATACAGACACCCTTCCCTGCAGTGGCCTAAAATCTGCTTTAAAACAATTGGAAATCTCTCCAATGTATGTGTCTATATGTATGGTCATCATCTCTTAGTTGTAAAACACTGGCTCCTCCTCTGAAGATTTTAGTTTCTCTCAGCAAACCTAAGGCGGTTTTCTATTACACAGAGTTACACCAGAAGTACTTGTCTACCCAGCCAGGGGTTTTCTAATACCTGCCCGCTGGGACCTGAAGTTGCCTGGCCAGAGATTCTCTCAGAGCAGGTAAGAGTGCCAGAGGATAAAGAATTGGCAAGGAGCCAGAGTCAAAACCAGGATATTCCCAGAGTGAAGATTAAGGGGCATGTACAGACCCAAGTTACACCCACGCCGATCTAACATATGGCTGCTGAAGCAACACCATCTATTTTGAAAATCAACATATAAAATTTGTCATGCACCAAAGTCTATGAATATCAGATCTAAATGTCAACTGCATTTAACAAAGGCAACAACCATATTCAGCAAAGGTGAGGTCGAACTTGGCCAAAAGTATCAAACACTAAGAACAACCATTCTCCCATTCCAGAAAACACCGGATGGCGACCACAACTAAAAGACAAAGCCAGCGTGGGTAGCTGTCACTTCAACCCCACTGCAGTGGTTCGTCCCATCAAGCTGGGGTAAGAGGACAGCTGTGACCATGACATTTGTTCACTGGACTTTTACTGCGACAGGGACACACATGTGACCATGGAGTAATAGAAACTGACATTCCTTATGTCGTGTCAGTTTTAAATGCAGACAGACAGAGATAGAGATGTCAGCTTGCAGGGCACGCAGCCTGCATTGCCCATGGACACCACGCTGCCAGCACCTGTCCACACAGCAGGTTGTGTGCCTCGGAGTGAAGGGGGACACATGATCTCCTCTCTGGCCTCTCCACCCCAGGCTGCAGCAGTCACAAAGGGGCACCTCCTCTCAGTCTGTGTCAGCACACGGAGAGCAGTCAGGAGAGACCACTTATAATTATCTATGCAGATGGTCACTTCATTAGCATAGCTTCCAAACAACCAGCTCCAGGGTGTGGATCCCCCCCTTCTCACACACACACATATACACACACATACACACACACACACACACACACACACACACACACACACACCCCTTCCACCTTCCTAAGCAAAACTTCAAGAGTCAGGCAACATACTCTACACAAGCAGAGATCTGTTTGGGAGAGAATCTCTTCTTTTAGGAAACCCTGCAAGAATGATGACTTCGAGCAACTCCTAACAAAGTTGGCAGGCTTTGACTCTCCCCATGGCAGGGTTCAGAGTCAGGCAAGAGTCTCACTTATCCCAGAACAAAGAGAAGAAGGCAGAGAGTAGGGGACTACAAGAGGCTTTGGGACATAACTCTGAACATGGGAAGGCAATCTAGAGGAAAGTACATGTACATAACCCCAAGGAACAGAGGCAGAAGGATCTAGGGCTCAAGGTCAGACTGTGGCACACAGACAGATTCATGGAGTATGGACTAGTTGGCAGAATATCTGCCTAGCATGTGTTCTATAAACCCAGTACGATTGCATATGAACATGTGAGACCTTGTCTTAATTAATCCATCCATCTATCCATCCATCAATGGGTCTGACTGCAGGCCCATCCACTTGGGAAACTGGGGTAGAAAGAAAACATTTTCAAATCCTGTCTGGACCACTTTGGCAAAGCCTTGTCTCAAAAGAAAATATCTGTTAAAGGCTAGAGAAATAATTCAGTGGCAAAGCGCTTTCCCAGCATGTGCAAGCTCCTGTGTTCAACCTCTAATACTGGAAAATAATTAATTAATTAACTAACTAATTAATTTAAAAACAAAAACTATAAAGCCCAGTGGTTGTACAAGTAAAAACTTCACTTTAGGGACATCATATCTTTGAGTAAATGACAATATATAGAACAAAACTGTTTTGAAGGAAGTTTAGAAATCCCTCTTCCTAGCTCCTCCTCCTGTCCCACGATGCCACTGGAGAGCTGATTGACAGGAGACAGCATGGGAGACTGACTAGTTTGAGGCTCATACTCTGGAGAAAGAATCACAGTAGAAACATCAAGATGAACTGACTTATCCAAGGTCAACAAAGACCTTCTACAAAGTCACAGTAGAGTTTCCCAGGGGTGCATACCCGGCTCAGTTGTCATAATGCTAAACCAGCATTCAGAGAGTCCTGAGTTTTATCCCCCAGCAAATCAATTGTGGTAGCCAACACTGGTGATCTTAGCACTAGAGAGGTAGAATCAGGAGGATCAGAAACCGAAGGCTATCCTTGGTTGTGTAGGAGTTTGAGGCCAACCTGGGCTACATCAGACCCTGCCTCAAGTGGGCCAGAAGGAAGAGTTGGACAAATGACTCAGTCAATAAAATATTTGCTGTACAAACACAAGAGCCTGAATTTGATCCTCAGTCCCCGTGTAAAAACCTAAGTAAAACTTCTTTTAAACATCGGTGCCTGTTGATGGTGTGCTAGCAATTACATCGCAGCACTAGCAGAGACAGAAGAATGTTCTGTTTCCTCCCTGACCTACCTAGCCTACTCAATAAACCCCAAGTTCCTACTTCAAAAAAAAATAGCTCTTGAGGAATGACATCCAAGGTTGCCCTCTGACCAACCAACCAAATTCACATACAGGAACTCACGTATTCTCATTTCATACAGAAACAAGCAAAAGGACATTTGTCACTGTCCCTGCTGGACTGCCACTCCGACTGATCCCACACTCTGCTTTGGTGAGTGAATGCCCATCTTCTTGAGCAGAAAAGATTTGTTTCACCGTCAGCCCCAAGTTCTCTCTTCCATAAAATAGAATCACCCCAGAGGGCTTACATCACACCCCTGCGGCTTCCCAAGAAGAGCCCTGAACATCTATCTGTCTAGCGCTCCAGACCACTAGCAACAAGGTACCTGGCCACACCACACCGTGCTGTGTGTCTCAGGGAGAGTGAGCCCCCCCTTTGCAGGAAAACACTGAGGAGGCAGGATCTTGAGGCTCGTCCGTGCAGAGAGACCATCTGCAACAATACAAGACCCTCTACTCCCCACACGCCACCTCCACGGAGCTTTCCTGCCTGATTCAGCGAGTCCACACTTTGTTTGATCTCTATGGAAAGAGCAATGAAAATTGTCCCATTCAGGAAAGGAGAATTTGCTAAGGTTCTTCATAGCACTTTTGTGCACCATACATATTTTATGAAAACTTGCATTGTTCTTCAAGGGGGCCATCGAGCTGAAGAGCATGGGCTCGTCTCAGTGTTCACGGCTGATTAGGACGAGAGATGCTTGTGCCACATTCGGTTAGCGTTTCTTCCAGGCTCTCTGCTCCATGCAGCCTCCATGTGTCTTTTCACGAGTCAACATTCATGTCTTTTTAAAACCACAGTAAATCTCTTTGATTGGGACTTGAGGCTGGGATCATTCAATTTGTGTTAGCGAACTGTCTTATCTCCTTGCGTGCCGGGCTGTCCCTGGCATGTCCAGAACGGCACCTCAGCACGGGCCAGGATACCAGAGCAGAAGGCAGCAGGCAGAGCCTTCGGACAGGACAGACAGGCTTGGGCTATCCCACTACTAGGCTCCCAGGGATGACAGACAGGAAAACACCAAGTGATTATTGCACAAGAAATGAAAGGGGAAGCATGTTCCTCTCCCACAGAGACAAGCAGCACCCTGAGCACAGACCAACTCATTCCAAAGCGGAAGAAACGGCAGCGCATGTGTTCCCTGTGTGTGCTCTTACACAGCAGCTTGCAAATGCCAAGGAAAATATCCCTGTTGGGAACTCTTTAGAAGAAGAGTGTTTTTCCTGCAGTTTTAATCTTTTTTTGTGTATGGAGTTTTTGAAAGTGGTTCTTCCCAGAAGAACCTGCCCTAGTCTTCTGGGTTCTAGGATTACAGGCATGCTCCCATGCCTGCCTACCTGCCTGGCTGACAGTGAGTCCTCCCCCCTCCCCCTCCCCCTCCCCCTCCTCCTCCTCCCCCTCCTCCTCCACCTCCTCCTCCCCCTGCTCCTCTCCCTCTCCCTGCTTTTCCCCCCTCCTCCTCCCCCTCCTCCCCCTCCTCCTCCTCCTTCATTGCTCCCATCATCCTCCACTAATTATTGAACACCCACTAGCACATTTCCTTGTAATGGATTTTCACTCTCATTCCTTTATCAATTTACTCATCAATCAAGTCCTAAAGGGTCACTGTCAGGCACTAGGGACGAGGAGAACAGACATGTCTAAGATCTAGTCCTTAAGGCAGAAGAGATGGTTCAGCTGTTAAGAGCACATACTGATCTCAGTTTAGTTACCAGTACCCGTATCAGAAGGCTCACAGTAGCCTGTAACTCCAGCTCCAAAGGACCTGGTACCTCCTTCCGGACTCCGTGGTACCTGTGTGCACATCCCTCCCCTGCCCCCAACAGACACATAATCTAAAACAGAATCTTTAGAAAAGGACGTGATCTGCTTGGAGGTCAAGGGTTATCTTTGTTGGGAGAGGGCTTGCTCATTGTGAGGTCTTCCTAAGGCCTCTTGGACCAGTGTCCTACTCACTCAACAGTCCTGCACAGGCAACGGAGAGGCTCTGTTCTCTCCGGTTTCAGTGTCAAATCTCCAGGTACTATTGACTACGATGTAAGAGAACAAGGACTGTGTGGTGAGAGGCCTGCGTAAGAGATCTAGCATTTCCTACATGCTAAAGTCAGTAGTTTCCATTTTTAACTAAGGACAAATGATGAAGAAAAGAGTTGAGCTGTCCTGCACAAGGTTAGACATCATTACCATATGATCCAGACTCCCACACCTAGGACAGTGTCCAAAGAAGAAAGAGTATTTATACAGAAAGGTGCATACTAACATCCGCAGGAGCAGTAAGTATAATAGTTTTCTTTCCAAAGAGAAAAGGAAACAAGCATCTTGTTTTGTGGACAAGCACAGCATGTTAAGGAAGACTGTTCTGCCAAGAAAGAGGGAAACACTGGCATACTGTACGATCTGGATGGGCCTAAGTTAGGAAAGCCAGGCACACAAGACAGCAGCTCACCTGACTCTGAGGCGTCCTCTCGTCCTCTCGACAGCTGCTGCTGTAGACGCTATCAAACTGCAGCCCCTGCTTTGGAAGACCCAGCATCTCCAAGGCAGGGAGGTGAAGTGGGCAGCCCTGTGGAGAGGTTCGGAAGCAGGGGAGGTTGTTCCCCTCATCTGCACCTCTCTCTCCCTGACCCTAGCCACTTTCCCATACAGCTTTGTTTATTTTTGAGGCTGTCTCCCGCAGCCCAGGCTGGCCTCAGACTCGCGCTAGCTGGATGAGAGGTACATAGCATCATACAGTATAGGACTCCTGCTTCCCTGCAATTCTTGACATTCTTTTACACAGGTTAGTTCTCCAAACTTTCTGTCTCAAATTAAATACAAAAGGAAAGAGTTCAGAGCAACTTTTCCCCTCTCAAAAAAAGAAATGGTGACTGCCTACTTGATCTTCAGTGACAGTAAAACTTGAGCAGACAGCCATTGACTGTGACCGCCAAACTGGCACCACATGACCAATCCTTTCAAGGGAGACCACCCCGGACCTGGACCTGCCAAAGAGTCCCAAGCTGTGTCATGTATCTGTCATACTTCCAGAGGGATAAACTCCTTACTGCCCTATTCCCCACACACATCCTGGCCCAGAGGGGATCTGGTGTTTCCATGCAGAGAGCCATAAATCCTCCAGTCGCTCCTGCAGGGCCATTTATTACTAAGGGATAAGGTGAGCCTAGAACCTGATCCAGTTACACACAAATCAATATAAGCCCCCCTCTCTCCTTTCCTCCCTTCCTCCCTTTTCCTCTTCCCCCCTTCTATTTTTTAAATTTATTTTTCATTTTATTGGTTATTTTATTTACATTTTGAATGTTTTTCCCCTTTCCAGTTCCCCCTCCACAAACCCCATCCCCTTCCCCTTCCCCCTGCCACTATGCTCCCCCACCCGCCCACCCATTCCTGCCTCAGCACCCTAGCATTCCCCTACCCTAGGTCATCAAGCCTCCACAGGACCAAAGGATCCCCTTCTAGTGATGCCAGATAAATCAATTCTCTGTTACACATCCAGCTGTGTACTCTTTGGTTGGTGGTTTAGTCCCTGAGAGATTTGGGAGATCTGGTTGGTTGATGTTGTTGTTCTTCCTATGGGGTTGCAAATCCCTTCAGGTCCTTCAATCTTTTCTCTAACTCCTCCATTGGCGTCCCTGTGCTCAGTCTGATGTTTGACTGTGTACGTCTGCATCTGTACTGGTCTGGCTCTGGAGGAGCCTCTCAGAGGACAGCTATACTGGGCTTCTGCCAGGAGCTCTTCTTGGCATCAGCAATAGTGTCTGGGTTTGGTATCTGAAGATGGGATGGATCCCTAGGTGGGGCAGTCCCTAGGTGGACCTTTCCCTTCAGTCTCTCTGCTCCACTCTTTGTATCTGCATTTCCTTTTGACAGGGGGAGTTCTGGATTAATATTTTGGGGTGGGTGGCCCCATCCCTCAACCAAGGGCTGCGCCTATCCATTGGATTTAGTCTCTACAGGGTCTATCTCCCTTCGTTGGCTATTTCAGCTAACGTTCTCTCTGTTGGGTCCTGGGAACCTCTTGGGTTGCAGGCATCTGGGACTTTCTAGTGGCTAACCTCGGTTGTCCCTCCCCCACAACTACTCTCAAATTCCTGACCCCTCTGTACTTTTCTCCACCTCCTCCCATACCTGAACTGGCCCCCATTTTTTCCTCCTCCTCCTCTCTCCCTCTACTTCTTGGAGATTATTTTCTTCCCCCTTCTGAGTAAGACTGCAGCATCCACACTTTGGTGTGATCTTCTTTCTCCTTTGGCTTCATACGATCTGTGAGTTTTATCGTGGGTATTTCGAGCTTCCTTTTGGCTAATATCCACTGCAGAGCTTCCCACAAGGATCACATATGTAGATCTAGGGAGATGTTAGTCAATAAAGCAGAAACAGACTGGTCTCTGGCCAGCCAGGCCAGCCAGCTTACTTGGTGAGTTTCTGCCCAATGAAAGACAAAATCTCAAAAAACCTAGATTGGTGACCCCTGAGGAATGATACCCAAAGCTATTTTCTGGTCTCCACATATATACATTCATGAACATGTGCACATACACACACACACACACACACACACACACACACACACACGTACCTGAATGCACATGCACACACAATCCAACTTTCAACATGTCTAAAATACTTCTGTGCAAACACCTGCTCGTGCCCCACTCTCTCCGGCCCCTGGAGCATGGGCAGGGAATGTCGCTCATTAGGGCTTGGTTGTGAATTCCAATCTAGCAAGGTTCTGACTATCAGAGAGCTGGGCTTCCCTTAGAGGAAAACAGGCTCCGTACCGCAAATACTCATTTTCATCTTCTGCCCATGGAAATGGTACACACCATAATGGCATCTACTTCATGGGATTATTAGGATCTGTGACCAAAAATGAGAGAGGACACTAGAGTTCTATGGGGTACACCGTAATTCCAGCACCCGGCAGTGCAGAGGCAGATCACTGAAAGGCCAAGGTGAACCTGAGTTACGCAGCAAGATGGAGGTCAGACAGACAAAGACCTTGTCTTAGAAAGGGGTGGATAGCTTACTGAAAAAGAAAAATTGACTGGGTGTGGTGGTGTATGCCATTAATCATAATTAATGCATTTAGGAGGCAGACACAGGCAGATATCTGTAAGGTCAAGGCCAGCCTGGTCTACAAAGTGAGTCCGGAACAGCCAGGGTTACAGAGAAGCCTTGTCTCAGGAAAGAAAGGGAGAGAGGGAGAGGGGGTGGGGAGGGAGGGAAAAATTGGAGTGGGATGATAACTAATGGAAAAAACTATTGTCATTCAAGCGTTAGTTCAGATCCTGGGAAACGGCATAAAGTCTGACACAATTGGGCACCAATCTTCAATTCAGGAAGATGGGAGACAGACAGGAGAATATGGAAGCCTATGGGCCAGCCAGCCTGTCATACTCAGCAGTGAACATCGTGAGACCTTAAACAAGGTGGAGAGGTGAGCACTGACTCCTGAGGTTGTCCTCTGACCTCCACACGCACACTTAGCTCACATGTACACACACTCACATACACACATCATACACTTAGATACCACACAACACACACACAGAACTGGGTTCTGAAAAGCAACACCCAGCTAACTCAGACACCAGCTCATAGGGAAACAATGAAGATGAGAGTCCTTTACTGGATCTACACAATATTGTCTCCAGACCAAGAGATTCCTCTCTAGAGGTCTGCACTGCTAATTACGATACACAGTTTGAGGCTGTGAAACTCATCTAGCAAGGAAGCCTCCTCCTGCTATCTGTCGATGATTCATCAAAACCAGAAAGTGTGGCCTGTCACTCCCCAACAAGAAGAAACTGCTGGAAAATGTGCTGTTTTTATAGAGTCATTTGGTTCCACAAAAATTGTGTGCCCACAGTGTCAGACATGGACACACAGAATAGGAAAAGTTGGGTACTCACTGTTAGCAACACCTTTCACTTCAGCCTCTTGGGGATTCTTGGACACTCCCGTGAATGCCTTTAGTGCCCTCCTGTTGCCGTCAGAGGCCAAGCAGCCCCTTCTTCAGAGCCAAGCCTCTCTCCTGGAAGCATTTCACCGTCATTACTAACAAATTTCTATAGAGTAGATAAAGTGTGAAGGCATTTACAGAGTGGGTTGGGCGTCTGTTACTGTTTGGTTTTCCTCAGAGATCTACCACTGTCCCTTTCCAAACAGTTCTGGTAGGGATGTCAACCAAGGGACAACATTTCTCCCAACAACGGTGGACCTGAGACCCAGGAGAGCTGATGAGCTCAGATGACTGGGCCAGGAAGACATGAATATCTGAGTCCTTTGCAAGGAGAAGGAAGGTGGGAAAGAGAGGGAGGGAGGGAAGATCAGAGGTTTCTTCTGCTGAATAAATACCATTTGCTCTCAGGACCAACCTATGAACTGACAATGCCTGAAAATGAAGCCCACACAGAAATGGGATACACAGTCACTATGTCACCATTAAGTATTTGATTACATACCATCCGGAAGATTATTCCTAGGGCTGAAGAAGATGGCTCAGCAGTTAGTGTGTACTGCTTTTGCAGAAGACCAAAGTCCAGTTCTCAGCACTCACATCAAGTGACTCACAACAGCCTGTAACTCCAACTCCAGAAAACCAGACCTGCCTGGCCTCAGCACCTGTGCTCACATGCATGTGCACATGGGCGCGCGCACTCGCGCGCGCGCGCACACACACACACACACACACACACACACGCACGCACGCACGCACCCTCCCCTCCCCCCTCTCTCTCTTACTTAAAAATAAAGTAAGTCTTTGTTTTAATGTAATGTTTTATCCCCGAAGTCTTTATCAAAGCCACTAAATTGTTTCTTCAGTTTGGCTAGTTCACCTTCATTTGTAATCAAGACTTAAATGGCTTAACAGCCTTTGAAGAAGTATCAGTTCAATGTCCTACTATACAGTCAGCTAGAAAGAACTCTGGCTTCATGAACCAGGCAGGAAGTTTAAAAGATGAGCATCTACCACACAGGCTTCCCTGTCAGGGCTTCCTGCACCCCAAGGTTTGCTAAAGGGCTGGTTGATACCCGTGCCACACTGTCTCTGGCCTCCATATCTTCCCCTTTTCAGGCTTTGGGCTGATTATGTAGGTAGCCCTGATGCCTAGACATTGAACCATTCTCCAATGACCTGGTGTTTGCCAAAGATTCCTTGTTCCAGAACAGTCTTTTTTGTTTGTTTGGCTAGTTTGGTTTGAGACAGAGTTTCTTTGTATAGCTCTGGTTGTCCTATAACTCACTCTGTATAGCCAGGCTGGCCTCAAACTCAGAGATCTGCCCACCTCTACCTCCTAGTCTGAGTCCTGACTAGAGGTGTGCGCCCCCACACCCAGCTCAGAGCACTCTGAGCAAAGAGCCAGAGCTGTGGTGATCCGGAGAATGATGCTTCGACATTCCCATCATCCACCACTGAATGAAACAGAGATACGATTCAGCAGGTTGGTCCTACCAGGATTCACTCAGAGCTTCAGAAGCAACCACTTGTGCGGCCTCTAATCAGAGGTTAAGGACTACTTGGAATACAGCACACCAGGAGGAATACAGCACACCAGGAGGAATACAGCACGCCAGGACTAGAGAGGTGGCTCAGCTGGTAGAGTGCTCACTTGGCAGCAGGAAGCAGCAGACTCAATCCCCAGAATAAGCTGGCTGTGGTGATGTGTGTCAGTAATCCTATGTTGAGAGAGGAGACTCAAAAGTTCAAGGTCATCTACAGCTGCGTTCCTAATTCAAGGGCAATCTGGACTACTGAAGTCTTGTTTCAAAGAAGGATCAGGGGACAGAAAATTTTTTTTAAAAAAATAAGCAGAACTCAAATTGAGGCCTGGGGGGAGGGGGGGAGAAGCAAAGAGAAGAATCTAGGTAAAGCCTTCACTGCAGACCCCAAGATGCTGGGGAACGCAGCAGCCGATGCCCTACGATGCCACCAAGTTAAACCCTGTTCCTGAGCGTCCCTAACCTAGTTCCTGAACTCTTCAGAGCTCGACCAACAAGATGCATATGAATGAAGACTATCATCAGCACAGAGACTTACCGTCAGCCTCTGAGAGGTAGCTGAGGACGGCAGCCATAGCCTATGTCTGAGGAGTCATCGTTTGGGCTACTGTGACCTCCAATTCCAGTGGGGGTTTGTCATGTGGGGAGCATTGTCAACTCAATAGTATAACTCAGTTAAAGATTAGGGGTGTGCATGTGTGCGTGTGTGCGTGTGTGTGTGTATACATACATGAGTATGACACATATGTGTACAAATGTTGTATAATTTTCAGTAAATATACAATAATAATCCTCATTGCTGAAGACGCTGAGCACTTATACGCTTTGCACACAGGACTTGGGAAGATTTCAGCTGGATCTGACCGGAAAGCTTCCTGCAATCTCACTTTTGTAGTACCAGAACATACTATGTAAACTGCAAGGGGAGATAACCAAAAGTTTTATCCATCTATATCAACAGCCAGCATGGCAGAACATCTCTAAATGTATAATGGTGATGGGTGGCAGTAACCAATGGCTATCTAATTAGACTTAAGGCATTCTCAATAGGAGAGAAATCTTGTCTGGTACTAGAAACCTAATCAACTACTCAGGGATAGGGACATCACGGATCTCAGAAAAGAACCTACTAGTTATCGCTTTAATAGATCAGGATAATTCTAAAGTGCGTTCTAAAACTTATCCTTATGCCCGCAGGTAAGCGTAGCTCTCACCCCTCATCAAGGAAGCATCGCTAGAACAGATGGAGACCATTACAGAAACCATAACAGGTCAGAACACAGAGCTAAACAGCACATGAACAACACAGTTCCTGTCTGAATTCTGCTATGAGATGTGTCTCCTAACATGACAGGGAAGCTATATCCATTGGTGGGCATTACGGCTGCCTACCAAGACCTGGGCAATGACCCTACCAATAGACAGGAGCATGTAGAAGGGAGAAATTGCTTTGGTTCCAACCCTAGAAAAAGAACTCCAGGCAACTAGTGTCTGTTGAGAGAGGGGTAAGCTATCACTGGACCCTTGCTTAGGTCTTCCCAGAGAGCCCTGATTAGGAAGTCATGCTCAAGGAGGCCAGTCTATGGGACTGCTCCATCAAGCTCTCTAGGAAGCCATGAGAACCAGCTCTGCATGTGGCAGAAAGAGAGATTTACCTACTCTGTAATTTCTCCCTTATCAATTTATCCCTGGGAGAGGCAAGGACGAGTCTCATAATTGGTTATCCAATACAAAGTGGTCAGCCCTGGATCACATACATCCAAGTAATAACCAAACAAACCCATCAGGTTGAGTTTATAGATTTATATGTGGTAATAATATAACAACAACAACGACAACAACAACAACAGAAGCCGTCAATTTGAAACGTAATGAGGAAGGAGACATGGGACGGGTTGAAGACAGGACACATGGGAAGGGTCGGAGGGAGGCAGGGAATGGGAAAGTGCTGTGATTATATTTTAATTTAAAAATTAATAAAAATAAAAATTCAAAGAAGACTATTAAGAACACAGATCAGATATCACTAATGAGTGGAAGGTAGCTAATGAAAGGACTCCTGAGGGAGGAGTCATCTCCTTAGGAAAGTGAGAAAACACAGGCAGGATAAGATAAGAGGTAAAGTGTGCAGTTGAAGTGGAGTTGAATTTCAAAGGCAAAGTATTAAAGCATTTAAAGCAAGAGCAGAAGCAGGCCGGGGCTCACCCAGGCACCCCTGCCAAGGGCCTTTGAAAAGACCTCTCTGGGCCTCCTTTCCAATCAAAATAGACCTCCTATCTCCCATTCCTTGAGGCCTTATTCTCTTTCCCCTGATCTGATAAACTAATCCTTGCTGAGGTGCGAATGGATTGATGAATAGCTCCTTCTGACTAACATATTTGCATTTTAATAGGGTCCTTCCGGACATGCCTTAAACCAAAGAAACAGTGAAGAATGCCAGGTCAACCCTAGTAAGAAAACTGGTCATTCCCAGTAGTGTGATAAATCCGTGGGGGAGAAATTGTAGGATAGTTAAATCTCTCTGCCACATGCAGAGCTGGTCCTCTTCTCATGGTTCAGGGTTTAATAAAGCACAATTTTCCTAGAGAGCTTGGTGGGAGCAGTCTCACAGACTGGCCTCCCAGAGCATAGCTTCCTACTCGGGGCACTCTGGGAAGACCAGAGCAAGGATCTGAACACTCTGTGGCCCCAGTGATAACTTACTTGGAACAGAGCACTCCCACAGGACATGTGTCTGCCTCCCTGCTGGACAGATGCAAGAAATGTTAGAAAGCACAACAAGGCTTCCGGGAGTTTGGGT
This sequence comes from Rattus norvegicus, assembly GCF_021556685.1. Classification (NCBI taxonomy): domain Eukaryota; kingdom Metazoa; phylum Chordata; class Mammalia; order Rodentia; family Muridae; genus Rattus; species Rattus norvegicus. The sequence goes on along the minus strand of NC_141551.1, from coordinate 6,606,225 downwards.
TGCCCCTCTCCCCCACTTCCTTAATAACAACCACATTGTTCAATAAAGTACATATTTTACTCAAAATATTAAAGCTAAACGTGAAAGACTTTAGTGTAGTAGATTTCATTAAAAATATTATCCGTGTGATTCATTTTCATTTCACTAACAAATCATTCATGTATTTAAAAGGCTCGTTTTTCTGTCCCAGGAGGCTCACTTCCATTCAAGGACTGGGCTTAGGTCCCCCTTATGGTAGGCCAGGAATCCAAGTTCTTATGAGACAGGTTAACATCTGCACAAAATACTGACACCATCATTCTCTCTCTCTCTCCCTCTCCCTCTCCCTCTTCCTCTCCTTTCCCCTCTTCTTCCCCGCCCCCTTCTCTCTCTCATCAGCTTCCTTAAAGCAGTGAGAAAAGAACATAGGTAGGTGTGGCCGTACACACGTGATCAGGATCCCAGCATTCAGAAGGCAGACAGAAGGATCCAAAGTTGGAGGCCACACCTCTCTCAAGGCCAGCCTCTCAAGACCAGCCTGTGCTACGTGAGTCTCCAAAAGTTGTCTTCTGACTCTCATACACTGACCTTTCTCATTTGGAAGAAGGTGGAAAAATGGACACGAAAGTACCTCCTAACCAACGACCGAAAGTCTAGATTCAGAAACAACTCTGTATGGCCTCTAACCAAGGAGCCAGCCCCTGTCACCCACAGGCTGGCGTTGCGGAGAGGCTTCTCGAGGGTTTTCCATAAGGAGGTTCCTCACATGTAAATCCCACTCACTCCACCATGACTTGACATCTGCTCTCTGTGAATCACCTTGACTTCCACTGTCCACAAATGGGATGCTCCGCTGTGATGGCCCTGTACCCGTTAACAAGATATTGTGGGCTCTGAAGCTCTGCCACTGTTTTGGGATGCTACTATCTGTCCCTGGAGAAGACATCAGCTACTCATCCCAAAGCAGTGTTGGTGGCCCATCCCATAATCTCTGCAGAGGTGTCCGGTGATAAAACGGGCATGCCACACCTGGTCCAGATGTCTCTACACAGGTCATGTGGCCTCTACAGCTGGTTGGTGGGTCTCTTGTCACACCCATCCTTTGGTATGAGGTCTTCAGGTCCATACTGACCTCTGCCACAAAGGACATTCACACAATCAAGAACATACACTGCATGTGATTGGTTGGAGAATGGACCCTCCTTTGTATCTTCTGGGGGTAGAGTGAGCAGGGCTTGAAACTTTGGGTTTGCACCATCACGTCTATAAATCTATCAAGAATATCCACTTGTGCAAACAGTCCTGTGCCACTAGAGCTGGCCTTGACACTGACTCCTCCGTATGACAGTGAGAAATACGAAGTGGGAATTTGCTCCTGAGTTCTGAAATAGCAGCTTTGGGTCCTCCCAGTGGGTGCACACACAGTGAGGAAGACCTCTGCCATACTGAGATGCTGGGGTTGAATCTGCCTTGGCAGCCTGGCTGGAGAATCCAGGATGCACAGCAGCCTTGGTATAGATTTCAGCCAGGAACAAAGCTTGCATGATAGGGGTGGTTTGCCGATAACAGCCTTCCTGCAAACCAAAGCTGATGCTGACTTTCAACTGGCAATCTCAAAGAGGTAGAACCACTCTTCTCTGCCCACGAAGATACCAGTAAGTCCCTTCTGATGTCACCAACAGATCCACCTGTCTTGCCAACAGTGGATCTAGCCAAGCCTTCAAAGTAATCTAGGCATTTCCAACAAGTGTCAGCATCTAAAAAAAAGGACTTGTCCTTGTCAACAGTCTCAACCCCTGTTCTCTGTCATCTTGGAAGCCTCAAAAACGATTTAGCAATGTTCCAAGACAAATTTTCACTCTCCATTTTCAAAGCAGCCTTCGCATTTGGAATAGCCAGACTGATCTCCATTTTTTTCTGAACATATAAATCTATCTGTCCTTGGGTCCACAAAAGCCCTTCACCAGCACAGGGCTGCTACAACACAGTAAAAATGGGGGTGCCCCAGGGGCACTGGCAGTGGTGACTGCAATTAGGACCAGCAAACAGTCATGATTCAGAGGACCACAGAGTGTTGGAGTTGAAGAGACATAGACCAACTTCTTCTTGTAATGCAATTCTACTGGGCTTCACTTTACATATCAGTTAAAAAAAAATCAAAAACAATGGAAAGTTATCTTACAGTTTTCCACCACTAGCCATTTCCTCAAAACACGAAGTTGGTTATGTTCTCCCACGAGGGAGCCCTGTGAAAACATTAACTCCTAGAGAAGGTTCACAGTCATATAAATGACTTGTTTGTCATAACTGTACAGCATACAACTCTCCCAATAAAAGGCCCTAGTAGATGATCTCAGGTTCTATTCAATTTCCCTTTAGTAACATCCAGCCTCAGAACTGTAATATATAGTTACTGGAGGTGCTCTTGGGGTTGCACATGTGTTAGTGGCTGGGGGTGTAGCCGCGCAGGTAAAATGTTTGCCTAGCATGCAGAAAACCATGGGTTTGATCTCTAACACCACATAAACTAGTCATCATTCCTGGTTCTGGCTATATAGTAGGCATAGTGAGTGATGCCAGCCAGAGGTGCATAAGGGCCTGTCACCTGAAAGAAGAAACAGGGGAGAGGCTCCCTATGATCAGCTAGACTTCCTTATTGTCTTAAAGCTCCAAATGCTGCTAGAGAAATGGGTGGTACATGCCTCTTTTAAAAAAAAGTTTGCAATCATCTCCAGAGTTTTAAAATAGAATTTTAAGTCAGTATTGTTTGGGGTGACCAGGGGTTGGCACTCACAGCACACTAGAGGCCTGACCAGGAACTTATTGGTCCTTGAAGTCTGCGGAGGAGCATGACCCCTCAATCCAACCAACCTCTCTGGGGAAAAATGCCACCAGTGCTATTACTCCAGACTCCAAGATGACTTTCCACACTGGACATTTTTCTTTAGTGACATGAGGTCCCTTTTTTTCGTAACCACCTAGTGGTACATGCTCTAGTTCCTAGTCCATTTGCTTTTTCAGGAATAACTTCGGGTTTATTCTTGGTTTCTAGATAACATCTCAGCCTGTTCCCTGGGAAAGCACTCTAGTTGTCTGCACGTGTCTATGTGTGCATTTGTGATTGAGAGACACCATGCTTATAAAAAAAAAAGTAAAGCATTTAATCAGGGGCTCATTTACACTTGAAAGAGGGTTGGTCTGTGACCATCATACCAGGGAGCATGGCAGCAGGCATGGCACTGGAACAGTAGCTAAAATGATACATCTGATTGATCCACAAGCTGGAGGCAGAGAGAGACTGGGCCTGGTGAGGGCTTCTGAAACCTCGAAGACCATCCCCAGTGACAGCAAGGCCACACCTCCCCCATAGATTCATGTGTTTGAATACTTGGTCCCCAGTTCATGGAACTGCTTGGGAAGGATTAAGAGGTGTGGCCTTGTTGGAGAAGGTGTGTTACTGGGGGCAGACTTTGAGGTTCCAGAGGACTTCTGCCATTCCCAGTGTCTTTTTGCTTTGCCTTGTGATTGTAGTGAGCCCTCACCTTTTCCTTTGATCCACCAATACGGACTCTAACCTTATGAAACCATGAGCCCCAAATTAAAAATGCTTTCTTTCACAAGTTGTCTTGGTCATGGTGGTTTATCACAGCAACACAAAAAGTAACTAAAACATACGGTTTCTCAAAGAATCTGGAGCTAATTGGTTAGGCAGGGTAACCGATGAGCTTTAGTGCCATGACTATTTCTACCCTACCCCTACCCTTCCCTACCCACCCCACCCCACACACCAGCACCGGGTTATAAACTTGTCCCTTTGTTGCAGGGCCTTCGCGTGGGCGCTGGACATCTGAAGTAGGCTCTCGCGCTCTAGCAGCGTGCAGTTTACTGACTGAGCCATCCCCCCACTATTATTGCTTTGTTGTTTGCTTTGTTTTCCAGTACTGGGGTTTGAACCAGGGCCTTGAACGTGTTAGGAAACCACCCTACTACTGAGTTACATGCATGCTCTCAAGTACAGCGCTCCTTTCGATAAGGAACTGTGTTGCCACTCTCGGGGTTACCCATTCTCCTGACGACAGCATCCACGTTTCCTCCTTCAGCCTCTGCTTCTTTACCAGTGGCTTCTTATTGCTTCCATCTTGTAACCCCACTCCAGCTGCTATAATTTCCTCACTTGCTCTCCCTACCCAACACAATAACAGAAATGAAAATTGCCCTCATTGGCCCACGACATTCTGGACTTTTCTTTCAAGCACCTTGCTCGAGCTCTCCCACCTTGTATCAGGTCTGGCTCACCCAGACTTCCCTTCAGGAACGGCTGCTGCTCGTCTCTGGCCATTGTCACAGCTTGATTTTCTCCTGTAATGTTGATAGTTTCGCGTTAGACCTCAGCTATAGTTTAGGATTGGGCCTCGTGGCCTGCAGCAACCATTGCTTCAAAATGAACTTGAGATTTCAGGCCCGCAAGAGGTATTCTGGAAGGTCAGTAGCTTGCTGGACAGGCCTGCAGGCTAATGCATTCTCTCTTTGTTCCTCTCATCCTCTGAAGGTTCCTTCCTGGCTTCTCCTGTTTCTTTGCACATGGCTTGAGTCTTTGGCTCCAGCATTGCAGAAAGCCTTTGTCTTTACTCTTCCTCTTGTGGCTGATTGCTGTCCTCCATCAGTCATCCCTAAGAGACTTGAACTGCTTTTCTTGCTTATGGAGTTCTCTTCCTCCCTTTCTCTTTGCTCTCCAACTTGTGTGCTGGGAGAACTGGCTGAAAATACTGACTTAGCATACTCAGACGTGGTGGCCGTGGATGAGGACTGCAGGGATTCTGAACAAGCATGTTTTTAGAATCTAGATGATTGCTAAGATAGTTCTAGACTGCATGCATGGGACCGCCAAGAAACAAGCACTAGTATCCTTCACTTTGTATTATCTACGCCATGAAACGTCTCCGCTTCTACATTAGGTGCATGAGGCAATTGGTCCAGTCGGCACAGCCAACCCATCCATCCCACATCATGGCAATCCTGGCCAAGGCAACCTAGGCACTTTCCCTTCCCTAGGTCCCAATAAACCTCAGCAGCTGACCCAGTGCCATAGTTAGCACCAAATCTTGGGATAGGTACACAGTCACTCACATGCTCCTACCTTTCTAGAGGTCCTACCTTCCTAGGAGCCAGGGTTTTGCTTCGATCAGGCCCTCTCCTAGGTGAGTCAGCACCATCTTCCCAGGTGACTACGGTTCCCCTCCTCTCTGCCCCACTACCCAGCTATTACACCTTACCTCACCCCAGTCTCTGTCAAATGCTCTGTGCCCTTCCCCACCTATGCTTGGAACCAAATGGAGATTCCTGACAGCTACTGTCTGGAATGTTGAGGGTATTTGTGGTGTGATGGGAGAGGCTGGAGGGAAGATGGCAGTGACTCAAGCTAAGCTGCATTTGGGGACAGTCTCTGGACCCCTATCCGTTTTTGCTGGTAATGTTAGCATTCTAGAAAAACACATTGAATGAGCATGTGTGTGTGTGTGTGTGTGTGTGTGTGTGTGTGTGTGTGTGTTGGGGGGGGTGTTCATGGCACAGGCAGGTAAGAAGTTGCTTACAGTAGTCAGAAAACTAGGGGTGGGGGGGAGTAGTGAGATCTCTGGGGTATTGAAGAGTCTAGTCACTGGCTTTCTGAGAACCTCCTGTTGACTCTAGTTCCTGTACAAAGCTCCAGAATCCAGGCTGGGCTACCAGCAGTGTCTTCTGAGCCTCTATAATGAAGACTTGGTAAGACTGATCACACTGTACATCTGATGAAATTACAACCTTCTCTAATGCCAGGATAGTAAGTACAGAACAAAGCACAAGCACATGTTTCCTGTACCATGCCAAGAAAGCTTTCTTACACAGAGGCCATTTATTACACATGGAAGATAGAGCAAAAATGAAGTTGATGAATAACTAAAGTATGGACCAATAATAATGGTAAGAACATGAGGAAAGAAAGGACGTGACACTGGAGAAGCTTAGGTAGGAACTGTTACCAAAGCTAGGCTGGACAAATTAGTAAATTTCATGCTAGCCTGGCCTACCATCTAAAAACCTGTCTCAAAAACAAACAATAACAACAATAACAACAAAAAACAACCAACAACAACAACAACAATTTTTGTAATGAAATAATTGTGGTGGTTTGAAGATGCTTGGTCCAGGGAATGGCACTATTAGGAGATGTGGCCTTGGGGAAGAAGTGTGTCATTGTGAGGGTGGGTTTTGAGACATTCTCTTAGCTGCCCATGAGACAGTCTTCTCTTGTTTGTCTTCAGAGCAAGATGTAGAACTCTCAGCTCCTCCTGAACCATGCCTACATGAGCATTAACAAGCTCCCTCCTTGATGTTAGTGGACCAAACCTCAGAATCTGTAAGTCAGCCCAAATTAAATGCTGTTCCTATCAGAGGCGCCTTGGTCATGGTGTCTGTTCACAGCAGTAAAATCCTAACAAAGACAACAATCTGTAGAATCAGAAAGGTTAGAAAATTGTTCATGTTACAGATGAAGCTGTAATAGATCGTCTCCCATAGTGTTATCAGAACCTAAATCATAAAAATGCCTAAAAATATCTTTTTAAGAAGATGAAAGATTCAGTTTGAGACTACCCCAAGAGCTGGTATATAACTCAGATGATGAGTACTTGGATAGCATGCATAAAGCCCTTGTCTGGACCGTCACATTCACCAGATAAGCAAGTGCATGCCTGTAAGAGAATCAGAAGTCCAAGGTAAGGTTTACAAAGGTGATTCAGTGGGTAAAAGTATCTGCTGGGCAAGAATGAGGGCCAAGGTTCAAATCCCCAGCATCCATGTGTAATGTGAAAATCCAATGTGTCAAAGGCTATACATTCTTACAACCCCAGAAATGGGAAGTGTATTAGTCAGGGTCTAAAACAACAGAACTGATAGAATAAACACACACACACACACACACACACACACACACACACACACACACCCCACATAATTTATTAGAGTGGCTTCTAGGCTATTGTCAGAGTAGTCCAACAATGGCTGTCATTAAGAAACCCCTAATTCTTCGTTCAATAACACTGGATGTCTCAGCAGTTCCAATCCAGTGCTGGAATCCCAGAGAGGTCCTAGAACACTGACAGTTTTCCATTCATATTAGAGTCCTGAAGAAGTAGGTTCCAACGCCAGCTAAAGAATTGCTCAGGAACAGGAGAGGTGAAATTTCCGGTGAGAGTGAGGGCAAGCAAGGCAAAAGCTTCCATCATCTATGGCCTTCATGTGAGCTGCCACAAGGTGGGTGAGTCTCTCACCTCAAATAATCCAATGAAGAAAAATCCCCACATGTGCACCCAGGTGCTTTGGTTTCAGTTAATTCCAGATGTAGTCAAGTTGATGCCAAGATAAGTCACCCACAGGCGTCAGACATACAAGAATCATTCAGACTTGATGGCTAACATCTCAGCTCCAGGTTCAGTCACTAGGAGGCCCTGACTGAAAAGATTAAGGTAGAATGATAAAGCAGGACACCCAAGCATCCTCCTGTGCTTTCCCCTCACACAGGCACACACATGGGCGCGCGCGCGCACACACACACACACACACACACACACACACACACAGTGCTTATGGAACCCAAGTTCGTCTGTGGTGTGAACAAATTTTCTAAGCTTTCCAGATTGTAACATTCTTGTTTGTGGACTGTATGTGTTGTCTTGGCAGCCACTAAGTGGTATCAGCAAAGCTTGTTGAATGGTCTATATCTTACTTTTTATAATCTTTGAAAACCCAACTAAGTACAAAGTTAAAAGAATTCACCCATTAGATTACGATTTTATTCTGCTTGAAGTATTGCTCTGTTCACCACAGTTCAGCTCTAAAATATAAGGACTGCATACAGAACTGCTTTTGTAGACCTTCTGAGGACCTTCAGAGGATATAATTAAGTACATAATTCTCACCACATCTGTATGATAGAAAAATCGGCCTCGTCCAGTGGCCTTCCTTAGAACACTGATTAAAGCCAGCCCCAAATGGCTGCTCGTGGCAGCAGAGAAGTACATGACTTTACCCAACTCGTCTTTGCTTCTCGATATGGTGATACTTCCAACAATGCTTTTATTTTTGTAATTCCCTGAAGGGCCGTTGTAAGCATCTCACTTTCTCTGGAGTTTCACATGTATACAGTTTCAGATCAAACCCACCTACCCAAGCTGCACGCCGCGTCTTAACGCTGCCTGGGTCACAGCATTCATGTTGTTTGGGCTTCTCTGCTGCCTTTGCTCTTGCTGTCGCCATACACGGAATAAGCAAATTAACCAATGAGTGCCTCAGGACACATGGCACATGTTCAGGGTTTGTGACACAGGAGGGCATAGAAGCGAGGATGTAATATCTGCTAATGGAACCTCCCAGCTCTCGAGGAGGCTTCATTCGGGGGCTTCATTTCTTTTGTTTGCACAATTGAAATAGGCAATGCTACCCCTTTAAATGACAGCAACCTTTTGTCCCTGTGAGGTTTCAGTCACCAGGCCACAGTCTGTCAGTTTGAAACCATTTCCTTCCCAATTAGTTTGCAGTTGGGTGATGCCTCGTGCTGTGTGGAGGTTTCTCTACCCCCGTTTGACCTTCAGCAGAATCTGTAAAGCTTTCCGCTTCGCACCAAACATCGCTTCCACTCATGTGTTTGCTCATGTGATGTGTTTGCTCAAGAATTTTGTGCTTGAAACCCGCATGGCTCCTGAGAATTTGGGGACCAAGGGCTGTCTATAGTTGAAGGTTTTCCCTGTAACTAAGAGACTCTGTCTTGCAAGGACCTTGGGGAATAAAAGCCCAGGGAAATCTCCCACACATTTAAGGCATTAACAGCAGTCCAGGAAAACACCTTTATCTTCCAGATTCTATCTCTGCAGCCCTTATCTTGTTTGAACTGAGATTTGGGCCATTTGCCCTACAGCGAGTCCTCTCAGCCATCCTGGCCCCTTCCTTCCTGTTCCAAAATTATGGCCTGCAGGCAAAGCACATGACTTAAACATTCCTTCTCTCACTCCTCTCTCTCTCTCTACTGCCGCCTGTCAATTATAAAGCACAAGCAACCAGCATAGGACAAGGAAAGCATAGCAGCGTCAGCTGCAGTGCAGACAGCCTGGCCAAAAGGATTCAAAAGCAAATGCAAGATCAGCCCCAGCTTAGCCAGTATGTCCCATTGTGAGTTAGGAACTGCCCGGCATGAGCTACTAGCACATCAGGTACAGTCAAGAGCATAATTGTGAAAATATGAAAGACCGGGGGCTGGGGCATGGCTCGGTTGATAGAATGCTTGCCTCGCATGCATAAAGCTCCTATGCAGTACGCAAACTGGGACAGGGTACTGGATGTCTGTAATCTTAGCACTGGGGAGGCAGAGGTAAAGGCTATCAGAAGTTTGAGGCCATTTTAGCAACTATACAGCAAGTGTTGGGCCAGCATGGGCTTCATAAAGCTCTATCTTAGCAACACAAGAAGGAAAAGAGGAGAGATAGAAAGGTAAGGAAGACAAGAGGAAGGGAGGGAGAGAGGAGAGAAAGGAGGAGAAGAAGGGGGAGGGAGAGAAGGGAGGGAAGGAGAGGAAGCGAAAGAGGGGAAAGCTGTTTCCATGAACACATGGGAATCGCATGAAACGACTGGCAGGGATACAGGGAGTATTAAAATATCACATATTTAAAGAAAAATGAATTAAGAATCTCTACCTTAAAATTTCAGAAATATTTCTTAAATCCTAAAAACTTAGACAGTTATGGGTGAAATTTCAAAAGTGTATAGCAATGCATGTATTCATACACTCAACCTTATTCTCAAAGTGAGGAAACTGAGCCCCTCAAACCCAAGGCCATTAGTCACAGGGATGGAGGTGACCCTCTGCCAGCCCCTCACACAGCCCTTTCCAGGCGCCTGGCTCACCTTTTCACACAGTTCTGCAGGAATCCAAAGTAGCCACAACAGCAGTGCTGGTAGAAGACAAAGGCCCTTGTCCTCAAGGACGTTTACTCTGCATTTTCCTTGAAATTGGCCTCTTTGGACATTTGAGCTGGGGACCTTAAGCTTGCTGAGAACTCTGGGAAGAGAGAGGAATGGCAGTTGGTCCTGAGGTTCTTCTGACACAGAAGTGAGCTGAGCAATGTGGTGGGGTTCCCGCTAAGGATCCAGGCAGGGAGGACCTCTGCACTCACTGTGCGCTTAGGCGCATTCGCCTGAGCATGAGCACTGCCCTGAGCACCTCCATCTGTCTGCCGGGGAACATCAGAACGGTACGCAGACAGCTGAGGCCAGACCCATAGACAACGCGACACACTTCCAAGTGAGATCTAAGAACTACGGGGTGTCGTCTGTGCCAGCGAGATGTCTGTCCCTCCCTCATAACTTACTGGAATGACTGAATTTGGACAGACAATATGTAAGAGATATTATCAGTGGGACTGGGCGACGGTTTGAAGTGGGGGCTTACACCTATAACTCCACCAGGGGCAGGAGGATTACCAGAAGTTCTAGATCAACAGTTTGAGGCCAACCTTGAGTCTGTAGGGAGTTTCTAGACAGCCTGGGCTACAATGTTCCCCAAAAAATCAAACAAAAACAAATGCTGTATCTTAAAGCAATGATCATAGCTCATCGCTGGGAGAAGTCTGTGTGTGTGCATGTGCACACGTTTGTATGTGTGTGCGTGTGTGTGTGTGTGCATACACGTGTGCACACTACTTGTAATAGTGTCTCATATGTCTTTAAATTCTGGCTCCTCCTGCTTCAGTCATCTGGTGCTTAGCTTACAAGTATCATTCGCCATTCTAACCTTGTTATTTCATAATAAATGTTGTGTACAATGCTCTTTATCTTAAGACTGAGTTACACCGGTCCCTAGATGTATCAAAACTCAGGTGCCTTCCAGAACTACACCCCTTGTTGCACGTAAATCATGCACCAGATGAAAAGTTCTAGAAAGAAATACTGAAATTTACTTGGGGGTGCTGGAGCTCAGTGGTTAGGAGCACAGGGATCGGACCAAGGACTCAGCTCAGCTCCCAGCACGCTCATCGTGCTGTAACCAAAGCTCCAGATCTCACGTGCTCCACGGGCACCTGCACTAATGTGTTCAAACCTCTTCATGAATACGTGCATGTATACGTAAACACAAATGACCTTTAGCTGCAAAGAAAAAAACAATGTGAAGATCTGAGGGCTCTGGCTCAATTTCATAATGTTGCTCATTTTAAGCCTCGGGCATGCCCACACACACCATGGCCCTTCCCCTTCTGGAAGGCAGCACCCTTTCTCATGAGGACTGCTCAGCCACACCCCTGCTCAGAGCACCAGCTTGTCCTGCACCGAACCCTGACGCATGAACAATGCGAGCTCTGTTCCTTGTGGGGATGCCCATGCCAAGAAGTAAAAACTAAAATCCCTGTAACCACACCAGGATTAAACCTGTCTCCTTGATCTCTGTGAACTCCCGTGTTTCCACAGCATTAATCCTTAGAGAAAAGCTTACCGAGGGTCACATTTGCATAAGTTATCACAGACACCACACCTCGTGATGGAGAACACTGGGAAGACTATGTATCTAGAGACTCCACTGCCATCTTCTCTGCAAAGTCATGGCAGCCGTAGACAGGGAGTGACAGCATAGTGACAGGCAGGAAGGCTGCCAGCTCCAACCGTGGACCCTCTCTGCCTCCTAAGAATGTTTCTTTGCCAGATTCACAATTCGCAGAGAATGGTTACCTTCTCTGATAGGAAAATTTTAATTATGAGTAACGGGCAACCCATAATAAGGCCAGAGACCTGAGGACTAAGATGCTCCAGTGGTGGTTATCCTGGTAGAGAACTTGATAACTAATATAAGCCTGCCTGGCCCATGGGGAAGCAAGCAGCTTTCTCTATGGCAGACTCTATAAAGAGTCCCAGGATAGAGAGGGAACTCCTGTCATCACTGCTGGTTAATTCAACAAATGTATTCATCACCTTGACGTCTTCCCTAGTTGCCACCTGAAACATCTAGAATGTTCCAGATAAATGTCGACTAAATTAAAGTATAACGATGCAAGATGCCAGAAGAAAACAGTATTTATACGCACAAGCCCTGGAGTCTCCTAGATCCACATCCTCTAATGCTTATTTATGACCTTAAGACAAGACACCCTCTCTCACATGCACACACACACACACACACACATATGTCACACACATACATTTACCTACAGACATAAACACACATACACACAAATACACACATGTATACACATATAAACACACATACACATATGTAAATACACACACATATATATACATGCATACACTCATATAAACACACATAAACACATGCACACATAAATACACACCATATACACACATACACACATATAAATATACATACATAAACACACATGTATACACACACGTGTGCACACACACACATTGTGTTCTTGCTTTCTCTGATGTAAAACAGGAATGAAACAGACCACGGAGTTGCGAACAACTGAGTAAAGTAGTTACTACAGAATAGGGGGAGCCCTGCCCTCATGTGGTATAAGAAATGTAGATGTGAATCAATGTCTTGATTTGGAGAAGTGAAGTTTGCCTGAGAGTTTTCTAGGTCTTGTCTGAGCATTTTCTAGGTCTTCATAGTGGAAAATAAGGTGGAGACAGTTGACCTCAGGAGCAAGAACCCAGATCCTGCCTTTAAAAGACCAGGCGTCTATGAGAGGAAAAGCAAGACAACCCCAACGTCCTCATCACCTGAGGGGAATTGTTCTAGTCCTTTATTCACTCAGAAGAGTTGCATGGTGGACACCCCACACATGATCTACCTTCAGACCCTGACTCAGAATGAGGAAAGGACTGAATTGATATTCCCCTCCAGAAAGAATCCTACTTAATTACTGTAGAAACGGAAGTAGTAGGACCCCGGGGATCGCCAGAGTTGTGCCTGGTTGGGATGAGAAAAGAGGCCCCTCACTTTTAGTAATGTTTGACTGGGGCCCGGATGCTCAGAGGAGAACTAGCCTGCAGGTAAGTCAGCCTCACAACAAACAGAAGACCAGGAAGGACTGCGTGGCCCCCCCCCCCCCCCGCCATGAGCTGGTGTGCAGTCAGGGAAGGTAACTCAGATAGAGAGAGAGAGAGAGAGTGTGTGTAAAGGAGCTGCTGACTCAGCGTCTTCTTCTCTACTGTCAGAGTCAACCCAATGGCCGGCTCTTCTCAGGGTGGGCGGGAAGTGGCAGCCTGCTGTAGCCCGGGACTGAGGGTTTGCAAAAGCTCCTGTCTACAGAAGAAAGCCACATTCTTCAAGGTAGGCTTTAGCCTTGCAATGCATGCCTAAGGAAGATGCCCACGTGTAGAGAGAAAATCAAGAAAACAGACAGTTCTAAAGGGGGTTCTTTTTCTCACATTTTTAGGTGCTCCTGTCTGCAAGTGTTCATTTTAAGTCATGAGTTAATCTGTTAACTCTTTGGGGTTTGATATGTTGTGTTTTTTTCCTCAAGAAATGGTCTCCTGTACCCCAGGCTGGCCTTGAACTTGCTAGATAGTCAAAGGGGATCTTGGACCCTTGATCCTACTGCCTCTCCCGACACCCCATCACAGTGCTAGAATTGAGGGAATATAGAGCTAGGGTCTCTGCAGTGCTGGGTACAGAATCCAGGGCTTCCTGCATCACCAGCCCCCTTCACCTGCTTAGTTACATCCACTCAGGGGACCATCAGAGGACCAAGAGCAAACCACGGTCTCCACTTCTCTTTCCTGGACTGTGGGTTTGCACTAAGCACAAGCCTTCCGTGTTTACATTGCTCACACTGCACAAGGGACTGTGAAGGTCTTCGCTTTGACATCCACAGGAAGAAGGGAGACAGGAAGGAGCCGGTGCCACTGCATGAAGTCAGTAAGGAAGAGTAAGAGTCATCCAAGGGCACTGTGAGGTAGAGAAGTCTGGCCTGGCAGGCCTGCAGCCTCACCTCCCCCGGGCACCAGCACTGGAGGGGAAATGATCAACAAATGATCCTTCTGGACTCCCCATGAAACAGGTCGCCTTCATGAGGAGCTCTGCTTCTGGGACGATTCACCATTCTTCTGCCTCCTGGGGCAGAGATCCCCAAACCCTGGGCCTCAGGATTCTTCTCCACTCTTATGAATTGGCGAGACCCCTCCAGAGCCTACATTTATGCTGCTTACACCTACGTGGTCCAAGGACCACATTTAGAAGTGAAGTATTTTGAAGTACTCGTCCAGCCATTTCTTTCAATCAAAACATGGATTTGCGACACGCTAGCATAAAAATCTTTTTTTTTTTTTTTGGTTCTTTTTATCGGAGCTGGGGACCGAACCCAGGGCCTTGAGCTTCCTAGGCAAGCGCTCTACCACTGAGCTAAATCCCCAACCGCCATAAAAATCTTAAGTAACATAAATGACGTTTCTGTTTTGTGACAGCAACAAGAAGCTGCTCCCCAAACAAAGGAAAAGTAGATGCAGAGAGCAAACTCCGCCTCTGTTTTTTTTTTTTTAGCCTCTCTAACATTTGTCATAATAAAAGGTAGTCACTTTCTCATATCTGCTTCTGTATTCAATTTGCTGTGATATGTTGTTTTAATTGATGTGTCTGAAGAAAACCCAGCCTCGCAGGATTAAGTGCCTGAGGCCTCACAGCCCTGGGAAGTCTTGAGGACCGTGGAGTGCATCACAGTGTTTTCGAGGACCCGGGTCATACAGGATTGCTGCTGAGCCTGGGTTCCCTCCACCACCGATGTGTTTGCTACATACCCTAGTACACTACGTACTTCATCCCACTCTGTCCCACCTTCTTTCTTCTCAGGCAATGAGGAAGTCATTACCTGAGTCAGGACTGTAGCAAGTCATGTGTCAGAGTTTCTTTCAGTTTTGAGCCCCCCCCCCCACACCTCCAGCAAGCCTGGACTGCCAAACACAAGTAAAATTAAACTGGCATGTTACCAGTGTATTCCCTGCTGTGAACCCTGCTGTGAACATCTTCTGGGAACCCCTGGCTAGAGTGGACAAGCAGCTCCCTGTATTTCTAGTCACCCAAACATTGGTTGTTTTCTTGTGTCAAAAATGTCTTGGACAAGGGGGTTGTGAGCGGCAGGGACATCTAGACCGCTAGCTCAGCAGTTAAGGTTAAGGGTGCTTGAGTGTTAGACGTAAGTTCAACTCCTGGCTTCTATCTCCACTACCTGTAAGCTCAGTTCCAGTGGACCTAATACCTCTGGCCTCTGTCAGACCTGCTCTGATAGATGCCCCCTGTCCTCCCCCTCCTCACACAGTAACAATTAAAATAACTTGTTAAAATGTCTTCCTGGCTGTGGAGATGACTCCATCAGTGAGGTGTGTAACCATGAAGACTTGAGGTTCAATCCCCAGGATGCTTAAAGAAAAGGCTGGCACGGTGGTACGTGCTTGTAATTCCTCGGGAAGCAAAGCAGGCAGATCTCAGGAACCGGGCCAGCCTGCCTTCATGGCAAGCCTTGGGTCAGAATTAAAAACCTTCTCTCAAAGAGCAAGGTGGTGGCACCCGAGGAATACACTCAACACCGGTCTCTGTCCTCTACATGCATGTGTACCCATGCACGGAGAAAAGCTCACACACCTGCACACACTCTCGAGTGCTTTCTGACTTCTCCTCCTCATCGCTTCCTTTTGTCAGATCTCCTGGCCATACCTATGAGACACTGATGGCCTCAGAACATTTACCAACCTCTGGTAAACATTTATCTCAAGAGATAAAGATGTCCTCTCAAAAGAGACACAGAGGCCATATTGAGAACGTTTAAGCAGGAGCAAAGGCCACACAGTCAAGCAAAAAGATAAGGAAGAGGCGGTTGTTTATAGCAGCACGTAGTTGTTCATACGGGCCGTGACCTTCTCTAAACACTTGTTCATGTGATGGCGGGGCACAGAGAACCATGGCATGTGGATGGCATCAAAGGACAACCTCCAGGGTCTATTCTGTCCCTCTGCCATGTGGGTTCTGGGGACCACCCTCAGACTGTCAGGTGTGGCAGCCGCCCTCATCAATGTGCCACCTCCATGCCCATCCATTACAGTTTTAGGAAGTTACATCGTAGGCCTGGGAGGTGGCTCAGCAGGTAAAGGCTGCCATACCAGAGAACCTGATCCCAGGATCCACACAGAAACAGCCCCTTCCAACTGTCCTCTGAATACTCTGTCTCTGTCTGTCTGTCTGTCTGTCTCTCTCTCTCTCTCTCTCTCTCTC